>NC_056741.1:270721149-270766149 GCF_019279795.1 Protopterus annectens | reverse complement strand
AATCTTAATGCAACAGGAAATGTTTATGGTTGGAAGGGAAACCATTTAAATAAACAAACAAACAAACAGAATGCATACAATTATTTATTCCTGTCTGTCTAGAAAAAAGTGACCTGTAACAGGATTTCTGTTACCAATTACAAGCTATGAACACTTTAAATCTCTTCTTCATTCTCACCTTTTCCAAAATTGGAAATGTAATTGTATACTTCCTACCTAGATCTCTATTTATCCTAGTTCCATTCCACCCCCCTGGTTCCCCTTCTTCTGACTCTCTCCCTAGCTCCCCTCTCTTCTACATTATCTCCTCCTTCCTCCCTGAATAAACCCTTTATTTTCCTTCAAGTGCTATGCTTACTCTCGCCTTAAATCTTTTGACTTTTTTTTTTTTTTTTTTTTTTTTTCTCAAGGTGGTCTCCTGGACTCATCCATAATTTGAACATTTAGTATTCTGTTCTTTTTCTATCCTGTTCTTACACCTCTCCTTTAATTTCTTTGCTTCTTATTCGTTTCTCCCATGCATCCCTGCTCTTGCATTCAAACTCTTTCTATAATTTCCTTTCCTTTCCCATTTTACTAACATTCACAGTTTCACTAATATATCTTTTTCTTATGTTTTGTGCCCAATGCTCCTCTTTCTTGTTTGGAATTTGTTAAAGTATTATGCTATTAGAACAGAGTGTGTTTTTGTATGTATTAGTTTAGATCTTTTCTGCTGTGTTTTTGTGTGTAATGTATTATCGTGGAGCTTTTCTCCCCGGGCCTCCACTGAAAATGGGCTTTCGGGCCCAGTGGACTTCCCCGGTTATCAAACTGGAAATAAATAAATAAATAAATTCGAAAATAATTTTTTGGAAAAGTTTTAATGTTTAATATACACACTTTCTATATTGTATCTAGTGAGTGCTGTTTAATACAAATACATGTGTTTTGTATGTGGAATTTTATCTTCTATTCTGTACACATAAATTAGAAAATGTAGTGTTACTATTTCTTTCTGGTTTGAGACCATAAACATGAACTGCTGTGATTCAAAATGGAAAAATAGCATTTTCTTTAATCCGGTCTAACAGAATCTTTATGGAATAACTTTTAAAACTAAATTCTATACTTTTTTGCATGATTTCTACATTTGCTTCCTGAAATTTCATGCATACTTGCTTTAAACAGGTAGACTACAGCTACAGATTCATATTTTACCAAATAACATTATCAGAGTAGAACAGATGTTGCATTTGCTTAGTGATAGGTGTGAGAAGCAGTTTCAAAACATTCAAAAAGTATCTGGGATAACTACCAAACATGCTTCCAATTCATTAAAAAAATATGTGGAAGAAGTCATAAACTGACCTTATAAAAATAGGACTCTGTAGATAATGTACCATACAAGTAACATAAAATGGGTTGGTGAGTGAAAAAAGTCTGTTAAATTCAGAATGCCTGAAAGTTGTATTTACCTGTGTATGTCTGTACAGTCCCAACAACCGAGCCATGGGAATGGAGATGTATGATCGTGACTCTCCTAAGACTGCGACTACAGGAGGGATGGATTGACATGAGAAATTTGGCACTGCTTTTTGCTGCGTCCCTGTAAGTAGCATTGTGGTCCCTAGAAGGGCCCCCGCTACAGTATCACAGGAGTCATAAGCCTGAACGCCAAGAGTGATGTTTGGTAAAAGTCTTACATTGAAGTTGATCTCCTGAATGGTGAAAACCATTGCCTGAAGGATTTGATAATAGTCTATATGAAATCTGGAAAAAATTCATACATTGAAATATATTTTTTGACTCATGAAGTAATTTTATTCTTTGTTCAAATACTTCTTCATAGTAATATACACTGACAGTAGAGATATCCAGCATTCTTTAATGACACTACAATAAGATAATATACATATTTGACTCAATGTTTTTTTAAAGCTCAGCAGGAAATAGCTGCATACAGCAAGTTTTGGAGTTAATCTGCAGTGGATGAAAACTGTTGAACCAAAGAATAATAACAGAGATCCATAAATTTAGTTGCGGATTGAAAACACTCATCTTAATTAGTTTGCCATTCCTAAGTACTGATAAGCTTCTGATCCTGTTAAACCAGTAGGTAATATTTATCTCAACCTTTAATATATTGCTTATGTCAGCCTTAGGAATTCTTGAATTCTCTCACATTTTTTGAAGTGTGAATAGTCTGCAGTAATTTCTGCAAAGTGATATTTCTTTATACATCATCAAGGACATTCGTTTTATTTCTTTAGATTATGTCTTATATTCTAACATCTTTTTCTCTTACCTCTGCTGAGTGGAATTACCTAAGTCCCAGCTCCCCATATGTCGAACACCTTAAAAAAAAAAAACTTCCTGAAAACAATGTTTTCAGTATGTTATGCAGGAGGACTGTGCCCCCCAGGTCCCCCAAATTAATATAATCAACTCCATGGTTGCACTGCAAGAGGTAAGGGGGGGGCATAGAAATCCAAATTAGTGACTGCATGATTCCCATACAGTGCTTTTCAGTGCTAGTGTTGATGAGCAATTGAGTCTGAGGGAGTTGAGACTTGGGGTATTTTCGTTCATAGAAAAGTAGTGTAGCCATTTCTTTTTTTCTCTTCCTTTTTAGCACTTGCTTTCTTAGGATGTGAAACTTTCCCCATGACTGCAGCTGTAAGAGTTACGTCATGAGGTGTTCACAGCTGTATACCACAATGTAGACTGAGACATGTCATCTATCTTTGTAGAAAACTAATAACTTTTTTAAACTGAAGCAACTTATTACAATGCATCTAAGGCATCATTCTCTTTGTTCCTTGTTGTTTTGTAAGAACAGAGCATGTGAGGATTTATGCACACACACCTAAAATATATTTATTTGTTCACCTTGAGAAGAACACATCATTAATAAGTGAGAGCAAGTTCCAACAAAACACAGACTTATGCAGTATTTGTTAACAGTGTGCCACTATGCAATGAAAGTCCATACCTTGTAAAGCAAAATGTGTTCCTTTTTACAATCTATAAAAACAGAGAACAACTGACCACCTAAACTATTATTAAATAAAACAATAGAAGTTTAAATGCTTTCATTACTCAAAACATTAAGAATTTCATATGACTACTACTGCTATTGTAAAACACATTTATTCACTAAAATGTGATAAAGTACATGAAAGGTGGCCTAATGGTTAAGGTGTTTGCCTTACAAGCACAAGGTGCAGGGCTTGAGTCTCACAAGAGATAATTGGCTGGTCTAAAATGGCTTGCAAGGGCAGTTGGCTTAGTACTAATTATCAGTAACTTGCACACATTTTTACTGCAATACTGTCATGGTTTAGTGGTTCAGTACTTTGGCTAAAACATCCAGTCACTTATCTTATTGTGATAATGTTCATCCTTAAGGATCTTTAATAATGTATACATTATGAGGTGCACTGCATTTTTATTTATTCTGCCTGGAAGTCATCAATTCACACCCCATTTCCACTGTCAAATCAAAATTCATCTTTATGCAAAAACATATTGCTGCTGGTATCTGCCATCTGATCATACCACCTGCCATCCATCTACCCTCATGTTTAGTAAACCCTTATTCTTGGATATTTCATCAAATGCCACATATATTCCCAGAAATGCACCACACTCATTACTTCCTTTCCTACTCTGTTCTTCCTTTGCTGTCCCCCTTCTTTACCCTTCAGCCTGGTTTTGGGTTCCATTGACCTGTTTTTTTTTTTGTTTTGTTTTTTATTTATTTAGTTATTTATTTTTGGGGTTACGTATCAATGTCATACCCTTATGTATAATTTATTGGTCATTAATGTTGATGGAAGTCCTTACTTTTTTCCCATCTGCTTAGTTTTGAACTGAAACATGTTACTTATCTATGTTATTTAATTTTTTTTTTTTTTCATATTATATTATATATATTTTTTAAATTCTATGTGTTTGAATTTCGCAACATACTTTTTTGCATTCCTCTGGGATGAGACTGACATTGGTTACTCCTAATCAGTGCTCTACCCCAGTTAACAAATGGAAATAAATAAATAAATAAATAAATACATATATACATACATACTTACATACATAAACACATAAATAAATAAATAAAAGTTGTAGGTAGATGACCATAGCTTTGTCCAACATGTATTGCTAACTAAGTAGTATAATGAGCTTACTACACCCTCTCTTAAGTATTACGTCCTCTCCCAGCTCCAAGTAGGCAGAGTAATGGACTGAGCATGCTATAGTATCCCTGCCCTTCTTCTCCCTTACCAATGTTAAACAAAGACATTCACTTTCTGAACACACTGCATGTGCAAATCCTAGTCTGCCAAGTTCATTAACTAAGCAACGGGAACACATATATCCTGAATGAAAAAAAGGATGTTACTTCTCTACATTCAAATCACCATAGGCAAAATCCAATACCACTTGCTATAGGTCCCTCTCTATGACCCAGGAAACCCATAACATATATTTAAACTTATTGGAAACACTCGCCATCCAACTCAATACCATATTCATAGGTGATGTTAATTACCTCACTATTAATTGGGAATCATATGCAACACTAAATGTGCAGGCACAGATTCCTGGATTCTGTAAAAGTAAACTCCCTGGACCAGATTGTCAATATGCCAACTGGACAGTGCTGCATACCCTCTAGTGCAATGCTCTCTCTTGTAAAGTCAGACCACAGAACAGACTCTTTTGAAGTAAAAGTAAAACCTGAAATGCCAGCTAACCCAACAATGCTCAGAAACTACACTAAGGCTAACTTTGTACCATAAAGTGATAACTGGGCAAATGTCAAGCCCCTTTCAACCCTGAGAACACTGCTGCCTATGCAGAACTGTTTACAGAAACCCTATACAAGCGTGTTAGTTTCATAGTTTCATAGTATAGTACTAGGCTATCTGCCCTGGGGCATTTGTAAGTCTAGCCATAGTGATGTGGCTTTTGCCACCCCATGAAATGGTACAAAAAAATGTACATAATAGATTTAGAATACTGTGCCTCTGTCTAGTAGTGACACAATGAAGGTCCCCTTATATAATAGAATTAGTTTACTGTGCCCCTGTCTAGCAGTGACACAGATGTGACCCCTGGGGTAAACTTACGATCTCCCATTAAAACACCCCTGTCAGTCTCGAACCCCAGACCTTGTAGCTGCATAGAGGCAGCCATACCCACCAGGAAGAAGTACAGAACTAACTCAAAAGACAACCCACCCTGGCGAAATCAACACATCAATAGACTGTATAACAGCTTTCACTCAATCGCAAAAAACAGTATTATGTCAATGCGTAAATCAGCAGCAGTCAATTATGATATTAAAAATACAATAAGATTCACAATGTGGACTTTCATATAATCCAAAGCTTTAATATCATGGGACAATCAAAACGCATTTTAGCTATATCCACAGCCTCAGAGGCATTATACAGTTGTGTGCAGAGCTCATTGTTAATGGAGCCACATATACTGAGCCAGAAGGTATGGCAAACCTACCGGCAGACAAATTTATTTCTAACTTTCCCCCTCTTTCCCCCGCAACTTCTCTTCAAGAAATGCTATTAAATATAACTACCCTGCTATCACTAAGGAATAGGTGCTCAATGCTCTCTCTAAGGCTAAGAACACCATATTACTGGGTCCAGACAATATCCCAGGATGCCTTCTGAACAGCATGAAATATGATCTATCAGACCCTCTGGAATTGCTATTTAACTGTAGCCTCCAAACAGGTTTTCTGCCTTACTAATGGAGAACAGCCCTCTGCGCAAAGGTGGGCCATATGCATACCCTGGAAACTATAGCCTCATAAATGTCACTAGTCTCATATTTAAAGCCATAGAAAGAATTATCTAAGAAATGATCAGTAATGATAAAAGAATCCACCAGACAATGGACGCAACCCAATTTGGTTTTGTCAATGGCACGTTATGCCTACTCAACCTGTTGGACTTTTTTGTGTTGGTCACCAAAGCAATGAATGGTTCAGACTGCCTATCTTGACATGCCCAAGGTATTTAACACAATATCCCACTCAGGCATTGTTGATAAACTCAAGAGGCTAGGTATAACCTTTTATGTCACCCAGCAGATAGCCAGCTAGCTCAAATACAGGACTCAGGAAGTTAACATTTGGGAGTCCACCTCTAAAACGAGGCCAGTCAAAAGTGGAGTCCTTCAGGGATCAGTCCTGGGACCTCTCCTTTTTGGTATTTACTTGTCTGGAGTCAAGGTTAATGTCAAGTGCTTCTGGCTGACCAAATCTGTAGACGATTGTAAGTTAGCAGCAGTCACAGAATTTCCCATCAACACTAATGTTCTCCAGGAAGGGCTGATACAAACAAATAACTGGTGTTAGAGCCATGGAATAAAACCAAATATGAAGAAATGCACCCCGGTAACTATCATATTGACAACACACCCCTAAGAGTCTGCTCAGTTGTCAGGGATTTGGGAAACACATAGTCAATAACATATTGTTTGACCATCACATACCTGTAGTAATGAAGAAATCATTCCATGCAGTTCAACTTATAATCATATGCGTGGCATTTATGTCCAAGGTGGTCATTGTTTAACTGTATTCAGCATTCATCAGACCTATCATTGAATGTAATGCCTCCTTTAGCATGTACTTAACCAGACACATCCAAAAATTTGAACATCCACTGAGGTTCCTCACTAAAGGAATACTAAAAGTATACAGGATGTAAGTAACATAGTCTGTGCAGACCATCTCAAAGCCATATCCCTGTATTCTTCTCCTACAGGCTGTTAACAAGAAATCTATGCCTAGCATACAAGGCATTGTCAAACCTCAACCTGATGGACCTCTTGCATATCTACAAAACAAACAGCACCAGAATTACCCATTCTAAAGACTTAAACCTTGCCTGTGATATAAATAGGACCTGCTGGAGACAGGTATGTAACCCAGAGACTACCGCTTCTCTGGAACAGGTTCCCCGTCCATGTGAAGAAAACTTCCTCCCTAACTCATTTCAAATGTAACTGGGACAACTGAATGGGGAGCAGGAAATTCATCCCTGCTTTGGCACCTGTGTCTCTAACAGACACAGGCAGCCTGTAAATGATTCATCTTTCAGGCCTCTGCAAGTAAATGTTTCATCTTCAACTTTCCAAGGGTACTAGAGCTTTGGGATGCATGACTAGGTTTAAAAAGGCCATAGTGGAAATTAGCTGTGTGTGTGTGTGTGTGTGTGTGTGTGTGTGTGTGTGTGTGTGTGTGTGTGTGTGTGTGTGTGTGTGTGTGTGACATATAGAGAAAGAGAGAGAACAGCTAAATAAAACAATCACTTATGGAAAAAAAAACAGAAATAGCTCTAGTATCATTTAACAGATTATGTACTTGGTTAAGCATCTAGTTGTTCATTCAAAGAAGGCAGAACCGATCTGATAGAATCATATTCTTATGACCCCATTGATACAGCAGCCTATCTTAAAACTCAGCTCATAAACAATCTCTTCACTTTATCCTTCACATCTTTGTGATTCACTGCCATAAGCATTATGACAATTAAGTAAATATAGCCATGTTTTACACTTTTTTGTTGCTTTTGTTTAGTCTAAAGAGCATGTGTTAATATTTTGTCTTATGAAAGTAAAATATGTGATTATCTGAGGTATAAATTATTTATCGCAGTTTAAGATGCTACATTAAAGATTGATTAGTGTGTTATGGATTACTTGTTCACATTGGGGGAGGGGGGTTAGAACTCTGCTGTAAATTAAATGACCATGAAAGCATATCAGAATACAAAAATCAAACACATAAGCCATAAATTATAAACCCAGAAGTATGCTTTGTACATTCCATGCCCACATGCCTGGACATTTCATTGCAGTCCTAAGAAATATTCCCCGTAAATTAGAATTACAAACAAGGCTACTGTTTTCATGTATAGAATAGCCATTATCTTGCTGTGACTTGACATATCTGAAGTTTTGGCATGCCAGTGAATTTGTATAAGCTTTTTACAGTCATAGTAAGCTTTGTGGGTGTGAGAGCTGTAAGCATCAAAGAAAACTACTGTAATACTATTCTGATGAAAGAATGATATTCCACAAGTGGTAAATCCCATACCATCTTTTACGTCTGAGGTAGTTATTTATAGCCTGTGAGAATGATAGATGATAACTCCCAAATTAAAACAAGATTTTACATAACCAACATGTCACCATCTTAGCAGACAGACTTTCCAGAATTTCTGTTTTAATAGAGTCAGTGATCCTTTGCATGACTGGTACATACTCACAACTGTATGAAAATGGGCTGATCCCTGCAGATGCGTAGTGGTGCAGGCCAGGTTAAACAAGACATACCAGCCACTCAACTTATCTCTTTGGTTTACCAACCATGTATTTGAATTAATTATCCTTAAGTAGATCCATAAGCCTCGATACATGCATTACCCATTATAACATTAACAATAGCTACTATAGAGATCTTCTCAGCATTTATATGAATCAATGCAGACTCTAGCTGTGAATCTAACCAAGGCATTTAATGTCAGTTTCATTATGTCTCCTACTATATTTACTTAATCTAAATTTAATCTTATAATTATGGAGTATTCAGTAGTAACCCAGCTGAAGAACTATTCTTTTTTAAGTTAATAATTATGAAAGGTGACTGATTCACTCTTATCTCCCATATCAGTATCACTACTGTCCTGTAGAACTCCAATCTGTGATTCTGGTGAATCTGTTGATCTCTATATCCGTTATTGATTTGCTTTCTAATAGTACTCAAACATTAGTTATACTGTATCTTATCAGTGTAGGTAGTTTATGTTATAAATCATGTAGTCACTATAAAATAGTATACTGGCAGGATGCTTCCATGTAGCAAGCACTGGTTTGAGGATTTCAAGTATATACTTAATAAAGACTACAACTTCTTTGTTGTGAACTGAAAAAAAAAATTAATTTAAGCCTGCTTTACTGTACCTCCTGTGGCACTGACTGTCTTCTAGTGTTTTTCATGCAATAAGTAATTGTACAAATTCCTTACAGTTACTATGGATCCACAAAAGTTTAATAAGTATTAATTGCACTTTCTGTACATCAAGGAACAGGCTAACTAATATCTCCCTCCCATCAACCAAAAACAAGTTTTCTATAAGTTTCTCCAACTTTTGTCATCTTATCCTGTTACTGCACACAATGGAAGAATGTATCTTTTTTCCTTCTCTCTGTGTATGTCACACACTGGTCTACATACGTACACATGGACACGTTATTATCTACCTTAGTGCTTGTTTTCCATTGACCTTAGATGGCTATGGCATGTCATTATAATATTTCACACAATCGCTGGTAGAATGACTACCTCAAAAATATCTCCACCCATTGTCATTTCTGCTCTTCACCTCAAAATAGAACCTGATCTCTTTGGTGCTCTTAGTTGACTTAACAGGATCACACCATGATGACTACTTTGCTCCTTTATGGGAATTCATTCTTCATATATTCTTTCTCTGTTTGTAATGCTGAATTGTATACAATGTTGCTGTAGAACCATTTGCTATGAAAAAGATCTTAAACTTGTGGCTACCCTTCCAGCATCAATCTACTTTACTCTTATCACTATCAATCAAGCTTCATTGCTCTTTGAAGTTAACAACTGATGCCTCTGGTGCAGAATAACCTACAACTATCTAGCTCTGCTTAATCTCTGACAAATGTTAATATTTCTGTTTGTTTATAAATACATATTATAATAATAATGATAATGTATTTATTTTATTTATTTAATTTTATTTTACATTTGTTGACCGGGATAGTCCGACTGGATTCATAACCATTTTCAGCGGAGGCCCGGGTAGAAAAGCTCCAAGGTAAACAGATACGATGAAAACAATGAAGACAATTTACAGATATGGTATTTACAAAGAATGCATAAGCATACATGAGTAGACAAGTTCACAGGTTAGAGTTACCCCTGGTTACAGTCAGGGGAAAATTAACAGTAGATTGAATAATAGATTATTCTCATTCATGAGGAGAGTTAGCCAAGCTTGTTGCAGTGGCAAAAGCCAGTTTAATGTCAGATGTTGTTTGAGTTTGGTTTTAAATAGGCCTAGGGAGGAAAGCAAAGTAATATCAGCTGGAAGTAAGTTCCAGGCTCTGCCTACAGACTTTGCAAAGATGGAATCACTGGCTGCATTGTTCATTTTGATTGTCTGAATTAGTAGTTTGTTCGAGGAACAAAGCAGTCTCGGGTTATTATAGGGGGTGATAATATTTTTAAGAGTTGGTGTATTATCGGCATTATGGAGGATTTTATTAGCCATAACCAGAAGGTTGTATTGGATTAGACTGGGATGATTTAGCCACTCAAGTTGTATAAGGTTGATGCAGTGGTGTGTTCTAAAAGGCAGGCCAGTGGCAAACCTGGCAATGTGATTGTAACAGGTTGATAGTCTATTAAGTACAGACTTGTTTAGATTAGAGAGAAGGGGGAAGCATATAGAAGTGTTGAAAGTAGGTGAGAACGAGCCATGGCAATCTAGCTGGAGGGGTTAAGAAGGCTTTTATTCTATACACTGACCCAAGTTTTTTATTGATGGTCTTGATTGATTGGTTTACATGTAGATCAAATTTTAGGTTATTATCAATAATGACACCTAGTAGTTTTGTAGAGGGGTCGGAGGAGATTATTTTGCCATCTTTTGCATTTATGGTGAAGGTAAAAGCAGCAGACCTTTGTGTTGGTGAGAATAGCAGCATTTTAGTTTTTAAAAAGTTAATAAATGCATGGAGGATGTATCTACAACCAAAACGATTACAATCAGAGGCAATTAAAAACCTTGGCTAACCAGCAGAGTGTATGAGCTTCTGAAGGCAAGGAATGAGGCATTCAGGAGCCAAGGACAAGGTGGGTCTAAGTGAAGCAAGGGCTAACCTAAAAAGGGACATCAAAGAAGCCAAGAGGGAGTATGAAAGAAAGGTACAAAGTTACTTCGAGGACATGAGAGATACCAGGAGCCTCTGGCAAGGCATTCAGCAGCTAATTGACTACCAAGACCAAGCCAGTTCAATGTGATGTCAGCAAGGAATTTCTAGACAGGCTGAATTCATTCTATGTCAGATTTGAGGAGAAGAACAATCTAGAGGCTACAAAGCTACCCACTGGTCAGAATGAGGCAGTGCTCAAACTTAACCCTGGAGAAGTGAGAAGCCAACTTAAGAAAGTGAACCAAAAGAAGGCTGCAGGCCCTGATAACATTCTGGGCAAAGTAGTAAGAGAATGCACCGACCAAGTGTACCTTATCCTTACAGATATTTTCAATACCTCACTGGCTCTTGAAAGAGTGCCAGCATGCTTGAAGGTAAGTATTATAACCCGCTGCCCAAAAAAGCCAGTCCAACTTGTTTAAATGAATGCAGACCGGTGGCACTAACCTTAAATGTCATGAAATGCTTTGAAAGGATAGTAAAAAAGCATCTGTCAGAAGCTCTGTCACCAGCCTTCAACTCTCTATAGCTTGCCTATTGGCCAAACAGATCCACTGCGGATGCCATTTCAGTGGCCCTGCACCTCTCTCTGGAACATCTTGAAGAGCGGAACAACTATGAAGGCTGTTGTTCATTGACTTTATCTCGGCATTCAATACAGTGGTTCTGATGCAACTCATAGGTAAATTAATTCACCTTGGCATCAACAAGAGCCTCTGTAACTGGATCCTTGACTTTTTGATTGGAGGACCACAGAAGACATGTGCTGGAAACAACACATCAGGTATCATTACAATCAACACTGGTGTGCCTCAAGGGTGTGTACTTAGTCCTCTACTATTCACCATCCTTACTCATGACTGTGCTGTGAAATTTCCCAGTAACCATATCATCAAATTTGCAGACGATACCACTGTAGTGGGTCTCAAAAGGGATGATGATGAGAGGGAATACAGGAACGAAGTCAGCTGTCTGATCAAATGGTGCAAAAATAACAACTTGGATCTGAATGTCAACAAAACTAAAGAAATTATCATTGACTTCAGAAAAAGACCAACCACACACTCATGACTTGAGATCAATGGTGAGGTGGTAGAGAGAGTTCATTCTACAAAGTTCCTGTGGTACACATCTCAGAAGATATCTCCTGGTTCATAACACAGACCAGATAATTAGAAAAGCTCACCAACGCCTGCACTTCCTGTGAAGGCTCAAAAGAGCAAAGCTTCCTCTAAATGCTCTATTCACTTTCTATAAAGGAGCTATTGAAAGTATTTTTACCTGCAACTTTACTGTATGGTACAGAAACAGTACTTACAGCAGACAGGAAGAAGCTACAAAGAGTGGTGAGGATTGCAGAGAATATAAAGTGCACAAATCTTCCAACCATGCAAGAACTTTTTACAACACCTTTGCTTTTTTAGGTTGTGTTTGGATTTTATTTTTTATTGCAAAGGTGTTAGGTGTATGTTTGGTGAACTTGTCTTCATTTTTACAACAAGAAGCATACAGACAGCATAGAAAATACTTGTGACACATCGGATCCAGTATTTGGCTGGTTTTCTAGATTTCCATCTAGCAAGAGGTACTGCAGCATCCAATGTAGGACCTCCAGGCTCTTGAACAGCTTCTGTCCAACAGTAATAAGAGTCATAAACTCTGACATCAACTTGGGGGTTGGGAGGGTGGCCTAATGGTTAAGGTGTTTGTCTTACAAACACAAGGTGCAAGGTTTAAGTCTCACAAAGGATAATTGGCTAAGCTTAAAATGGCTCACAAGGGCAGTTAGCTTAGTACTAATCTATGAACCTATGGACATCTCCTACCTCCAAACATGATCTCACTAATAATATTTTACTGAAAGTGATACATTATTTAATTCACTATAGTTAATATATTATTCCAGAAATGCAATATTATATATTATTATATTATGCAATCATGTGCAATATTAATGATCTGCCTTTTCTACTCTTTTTTCTGTGTACTGTATTATTTGTTCATATGTTTAGGTTTATATGTAGGAGTAGTTTTCCCTGACTAGAAATAGGTTATAAGGAGTATCTTTATGTGTATTAGTCGTTAGAATAATTGTGTATACATGTCTTATTCTTTTTATACTTAAATTGACTCTGTACTCTGATGATGAGCTGATACCTAACATTTTGTTTAGATTACACTTGTGTTTCCTAAATGACAATAAAGTTTTCTTTGAATCTTTGTTTGTCATTTACTAGCTATAGGCCTCCCCAACAACAAGTTCTTAGTTGTACTGTTGTTTGTTGCTAATACGACATTGCTGCCATAGGTTCTCATTTATAGTGGTATTGTTTGTAAACAGTTACTTTTCTACTTTGCATTTTTGTTGGCTATTTTGCTCATATAACATGTAAGGACTCTTCAAATACAGCAAATACTTTGTTAGACCCTATTTCAGCATAAGTAAGTAAAAACAGAAATAGTGCTTATTACTGGACAAGCGGTGGTGGTGCTGCAGTAGCATTGTCGCCTCACAGTAAGACGCTGTCCGGTTCGACTCTCAGCTAGAGCGTCTTCTGCATGGAGACATGCGTGAATGGGCATACCTTCATTGAAGGTTGTGCATCAGGTCTGGCAAGCCGGTACGTAAAAATCAACTGCCAATCATTAGCGGACCGGAGTTCTGCTGTGGCGACTCCTAACCGGGAAAAGCCGAAAGAAACAAACAAACTGGACAAGCTTACATTGTTGATGCAGTGGTTTTGTTCATCTCATCTAGGATACTCTAAACATGTTATGACTTTTGTTCTAATAAAAAAACATATTTAATCCTGTGTCTAAACTCAAGCTTGAGAATGTACCATAAAGATTTAAATATAATTACGCAGTAATGGCAATGCTTTTAGCAGAATGTCACAGCATCAATTTAATTTTGTCATACTTATAAGAGTTTGGTTAATATATTTTTATATGTAATGCAGATGATGTTGGTTTGAAGAGTTCTGTCATTTCTGCCATGATGAAAAAGGAGTATCTACGAAATGCATGTTTTATTTAATCCAAAATGTAACAGTTCTTCCATTGTCACCTCGTATAATTAATGCTTTACACTGCACAGATGCCTACAGTTCTCTTTGCTTACACAAATTTAAGTGTTATATATACAAATTTAAGAGTGTTATAACTACTTATTAAACAATAATGGCAGACAACATGTAAACAATTTAGACCTACAAGAAAAAGTACAATTTACCTTTAACAGTGTGTGACTTAGAAATAATGAAAATATGATGCTCGCCTTGCCTGAAAGGACTAATAAAAAATACAGATGTTAGACATGTCAGCTCTTTGAATGGACTCTACAGGATAATATTTGAACAGTATTGATTTATAAAGCATACATTACATGGAAAATAAGTTACTGATATTTGCAATATTAATTAATAGTAGGAACTTTGGAGTACACTGCACAAAAAAATGCTCTCCATTATAACTAAACCAGCATAGCCATAATTAGGTACAACTTTCTAGTTTGGAAAACCATACCAGCAAGGTACTCTCAGAGAGATAATCATATTATTAATACTAACAATACTAATACTACTACTAATAATAGTAACAATATCAACATATATATAGTGTAAGCAAACGTGACATACTGACTCTGTTTAACCAATGTCTTCTTCAATTGTTCCTTGTCATTCTTACTAATACTTTATTTCTTCCTGACTTAATCATAGTTACAGGTTTAACATGCTGAGAAAATATAGGAAAGAATGTATTTGTCTAAAAAAATGTTCAAAACATGCAGATTCCATTAACTACATGAAACTTAACCTTCTTTCATAATGTCAAAGGGCCCACAATCCATTAAACTTTAAAATGCCTTTCCAATTCTCATAAATAATGGTCCAGAAACACATGAAACATTTATAAATTATAAATTTTAAAAGTATTTACGTTTCACATGGCATTATGTTTGGTGGTTCGGTAAATAAAATGTCAGGTGGGTTCTTGCCATAGTGAACAGGGAAGATTCCTCCAATGAGGATGTCACTTCTGGGATAACTACTAGACACCTGAGAAAACACCAGTGATGAAGTTCCATAGCTTAAGAATGATAAAATCAGATTGATGCATGTATATGGTTTCATCCTGTGAATTTGAAATAGAGAGAGAAATAGAAAAAGAAGGATACATCAGGAAATTAGTTTCCTCATGCAGATGTAAAATCTGTAAAGTTAAAACATGTTATCACTAATTTCAGTACTGTGTCTGAAATAATGGCATTAAAAATACTTCACAAGTAAAGCAGTAACATATATCATATGATTAATACTTACGTACATGAAAATCTTTTGAATAATTTGTGTAAAACATTCCAGTTGCTGGTTCTTGAGGCTACAAGCAAGCTTGTTCATCTTAAGAGTACGTCAGGATGCTGCACATATATAAATGTAGTTATGATGATATTTCAGGGAGTACTGAATGTATTTAAATTATTCCATATTTATAATATACTGTTTACCATTATGTCAGTATCAGTTATTTGGGAAAAACACAAACATAAGTTAGCCCAGTAATTTAACTGATTACTCCTGTGTGGCCAATTTTCTTTGAAAAACAAAATTGTTAAATCTTGCAGGCAATGAGACACAAAAGAATGGTTTCTACAAATAAGCATATGAGAAACAGACAAAAAAATCTCTCCTACATTACAGATTACAAAGTATATATCTATCTATATCTATAACTATATATGTATATATGTATATATATATATATATATATATATATATATATATATATATATATATATATACACACACACACACACACACACACTGTAAAATATATAAAATCCACAAAAAACTCCAGCACCAGTAAAGAAAATAAAAAGTGAAGCAGTGAAACGATAAGATTTTATTAGAACAATAGTCTGCTACACTATGGATTGTACATCATTCTCTGAGCATATTTTGTATCGTGCACCAAGGTTTTTGGATGATTTATATATATACACAATATATAATATATAATATATAAAGAGAGAGAAATATACAAATAGGGATTCCCATCTAATACTCGAATGGCCATAGCATCAAATTTTATTTTCATGAGAAAACAAAATACCTGAATGGCAAATTTTTCCCAGGGCAAGTAAACTTGCCCACCATGCCCTTTTCTATACTGCAGTGCGAACCCTGAGTTGGCATGTATGGTTAAATGGGTGTGGGAGGGTGGGTTTTATTTACTTAGGTGAGTGTTTCATTGAAGTTTGGGTAAATGTTTACTTGACATGGGAAATATTTGCCATTACCATATTTCATTTCTGAGATTTTCTTCTTACGAAAATGAAATTCGAAGATATGGTCATTTGAGTCTTAGAAGTAGATCCACAAATAGATGTGTGTGTGTGTGTGTGTGTGTGTGTGTGTGTGTGTGTGTGTGCGTGTGTGTGTGTGTGTGTGTGTGTGTGTGTGTGTGTGTGTGTGTGTATGTGTGTGTGTGTGTGTGTGTGTGTGTGTGTGTGTGTGTGTGTGTGTGTGTGTGTGTGTGTGCGCGCGTGCATGCGTGTGTGTGTGTGTGTGTGTGTGTGTGTGCGTGTGTGTGTGTGCATGTACATTTGTGTGTGTTTATATGTATGCATTTTCTGTGAAACTGTGTTACGAATATGTGTACTAAACCATCCAAAGTGGCTAACTTCACCTTTATAGCAGCGATTCAAGGCCCTGTCCAGTATTGATCACACAATTCATTTATTTTTTTCTAAATTACTGATGTCTACTCATTCTACTATGGATTGCTGAATTGTACAACCTTGAGCACCGCAAATGCCAAACAATAATGCTCAAAATACAGAAGGGCAAAAAAAAGTTAACTTTAAGCTTTTTTTTTTTTTTTTTTTTTTTTTTTGCGCGGGCAAGCCTCCCCACCCCCCTGATATAGGGAAAAGCCACCTTACACCCATGAAGTAATACCCACTAACTCAAAGAAGAGAGAAATCTCCCAAAAACAGAGAATCCTTGCTGGTGCACACACTTAGAAGTACTACAGAAAACAGTAATCTGTGTTATGATTGTCAGTATTTTTTATTTATTTATTTTTTTTTGCTGGCCAATTGATGCTCATGGAATTTCACCTTGACTATCTTAGAGGAGTCAAAAAAACATGCCACAGTATATTGTAGCATAATTAAGCTATTTTTAAATGATACATCAACTGATTTTCAGTTGCAGAGTTCATTTCATTGACAGAGATATTTGAAATACAGAATACACTTGTGCCAAAGTTGAAAATATGAAGCAGTAGAATGCCAGTATTTTTTTAACAATGTAAAAAAGTCAACGGATTATAACAGTAGCTCATGCTTTAATTTCTCTTTAAGAGCTGCCTCAGTTTGTAAACTTATGTTCTGTTTTGGATTTTTACATAGTTCATCAAAGAGTTTATTGTCATCATGGGCTGTGAAGTACCACTCCATTTCATATGCTTTCATTGTATTACTAATTGCAACATATTCATCTACAATAGTCACCTATGTGGTGATAGGAAGTACTGCCAGCCATGCCAGGAGAAGTGGGGCAATGGATCTGTAATATATGCCAACACAACTAGCTGGAAATGTGTAAATAATTATATGTCATTTGTATATCAAACTGATTTATAGAGATGCTTGTGCTGAAAATTTATTTGTGAGCTTTGCTTGTGTTAAAATGTATCAGCAGTGTGCTCTGCTGGAAGGAAAAGAAAGGTACATGTATTATTGTAACTGTATTAAATGTATACATTGAAACAGCATATACTGGAAGAAAGGATGTTAATCCACCTGACTCTGGAAAAATATTCTTAAAATTAAATTACTTTATGGGTTAAGCCATAAAGGTGTTATCCCACAGTTTTGAAGGGAGACAGAGATGCAATGTCTGTGCTAGAGAATAACTTGTAGCTCCTGTAGAAAGAATGAAATGATCTTATGGTTTTATAACTTCCAGCAGCTGCACAATATCTGAGCAATGCTCTTATGTGTGCATTATTGACATGTAGGTGCTAAAGTCCTAGCATCTTCTAGTGTTGATGACAGCATGGGTGACAGAGACAGATGACCAGATGTATGTGATATAATTTTGTACAGAAATAATGTTTTAATATTAGAGGAGACTGAAGTCTCAGCAGCATTTTGTATTCTGTCTTGGATATGACAACAAGGGCCACTCATTCATCTTGCCTTGCTCTATGCAATAATTAAGAACAACATTTTTTTAGTCAATCAGGAATAGATAGTGAGACTAGCTAAATACCATTTTTCTATAACTATATGAAACTTTCCATCAGTGTTATTTTTGATATTCCCTGTGACTGAAACTCTGGTGTTTTACTGTGAACAGATGTTTAGTATGTTCATGTATTTTTATTATTTATTATTAACTATATTTAAACTTCTCATTGTGGCTGGTCCTTTTAGAAAAATATTTAAGTTTTGATAGTATTTGCACATATTTATTTGGTGATAACTCTGGCTACTCCTGAAAGCCTGACTGTTTGGTCAGCATTACCATTTGTATTAATATTAATTTCACTGAGTATAATCAGGTACCCTTTCAAGAGCATTAAAGTAGCTGGCATGGGTTCTGGTGGCAGTGATAACTACCTTATAGTCTGGGCAGAAGGGGACACAGCAGGTGAATCTGTGCCAGCCTTTCCTAGGTGTGTGTGTGTGTGTGTGTGTGTGTGTGTGTGTGTGTGTGTGTGTGTGTGTGTGTGTGCGTGTGTGTGTGCGCACGCGCAAATCAAATGTCAAACCCCGGGATTCAGCAAACTTCCATGCAAGAATAGATTATTCTTGCATGGAATGGACCATTCCCGTGCAGCACTGCAGCGTGCCATGCATATTCATGAAGGCGCGCTGATGTGTTCTAAAACGGACACCATTCTGTGCATAAGGAGTGTGTCTGAGAACAGTGCTCTCACAATACACATGCCGCCTGCACTCGAGAATTGCCGAATGGCAATGTAAAATGAATGAAAGTCTGCACGGACAATTTAGTGTCTATGGAGAAAATAACAGACAGCCTACCTCAGAAAAACACATATTCTGTTATATATGTGTGCACCATACACTAAAAAAGAAGTGCAGTCCATTAAAATGGCAGTGTGACACACTGCATACCCTTTGCAAAATACATTCTAATGCAAAGCCTGTCATTCTATCAATGTTCTAAGTTTCTAACAGCAATATTTAAAATATATTCCTTTTTTTTCTCCTGTGTGCAATAAAGTTTAAGCTTAGATGAGCGGATGTGCCCATCGTGCAGCTATGTATAGCAGAATTTAAACATCAAAAGAAGCTAAATAGAAATATACACAGTACTAGTAGCAAAGCTGGAATAGTGCAGTAGTTAGAGTATTTGCCTAGCATGCTGTTAGGCACAGTTCAAGTCCCATAACAGTCCAGGCATTTTTATATGTAAAACACAACTAAAATGTATTTTTCATAAATAGGTAGTGGATATTATTATGTATATGATAACCAGGGTAGTGTAGCAGCCCCAAATGTGAGGCATCACTGAAATTTAAAGTTTAAGCAAGATTTAGCATAGCCAAGCAGATTTGCTCACCGGTAAACAGGGCTTAGCATCTATCCCTTTAAGCAATGGTCATCTTTACTAAGTGGAGTTGCCGGGTGCTTAGCTTAGCTCAGCAGTTTCAAAACTGTCCAATAACAGTAAAGGGTGGGAAATTAGCTCTATTTAAACCACGCAGGTGGGAATACAGCTCATAACCAGTTGTAGCTCCCCACTATCGGCACTATGGCTGGTGTACATGGAGGTGTGCACTTTCGGGCACTGTGCAGGGGCATTCAGGAGCCAAGGGTCATGGTCAGACTTTTCATTAAAGACCATGAAGGGTGACTGCTGCAGGACCAGTACCAGGGCTCCCAGTACAAAGCAGAGGCCTGGGACCAACTTGTCCAAGATCTCACCACTGCCACTGGCATCCCTCGGACTGGTGAGCAGGTCCAGCACCACTTTGCTGACTTGAAGCAGAGGAAGAGGGACCTTTTGGACCACTGGGTTCAAGATGCCCAAGCAGGGAATGCTCCAGCCGTGTGTTAGTATTAGTCAAAATCAGTGTTCTCCAAAGTCCAGCTTGTGTATGTAATGGATAGGTATGCATAAATGTTTCCTCTTATCTCCTGTACAGCTGCAGAAGAGAGGGCTGTGGACTTGGAAGCCCATGCCAGCAGGCTGCGAAGGTTGCGTCACTAGGCTGGTGAGTAACAATCTAGCTGTTTTTATGTAGGGCAAATAAATAAAATGTAGTAGAATGTCACCTTGCAGTATTTAAAAACAGGTATGTTTTTTAGTGACTGAAGAAGCCAGTAGGAGAGTAATAGTGACATACAGGTTATATATAAATAAAAGTGTAATTACTTATCAATAAAAGTGAAAGCCACAGACTCATTGTGTTTACTCTGGTATTGTATGATGTGAAAGTTTCATGCACCAATTTCTGATATCAGAATAGTAATGTTGTGTTAACCACTCTTTTCCACACTGTGCTATGTCAAAAGGTATGTATGGAAATGTATATAAATGAATGTTGTAATCACAAGGTCAGATTGTACAGCCAAGACAGAATTAGAAAAAAACATTCAAGGAAGAGACAGCAGTTTCTCAATAGCTCATTTTGATGAAACACAAGCTTGTTGTATTTTTAGCAGAAACAGCCATGGTACGAATCCCGGGAGTTGTAGCAAGCTATATGCATAATTTCAACTAGGATTTTGTGAATATGTGTAGAAACAGTTAGGTAGTGTCAACATAAATACCCTCCACAGATCTTCCAGGTGAAAGAAGGTGTAAAGTAGCTATAAGAAGCCTGTAGTAATAATGTGTCCAACACCCACAGTCCAATCCCAAGGCTGCAAATGACAACAATATAAGTACATATTCCAAGTGTTCTCCCCCAAGAAATGTTCAAAAGTGTCATGCTGTCACAGCTACTGGCTCCTGCTACCTACAACCAGGGTGACCGATAAAAATCAAGACAGAGTATGTCAGTAGCACACACACACACACACACACACACACACACACACACACACACACACACACACACACACACACACACACACACACACAATTACACACACACACAATCACACACACACACACACACACACACACACACACACACACACACACACACACACACACACACACACACACACACACAGTATGAGTGCACATATGTAACCCTGACTAATTGAATATGGGTATAAACAGTCATGCAGTATTAACAAAATTCCTTCCACAGGTCTTCCAGCTAAGAGAAAGTATAAAGTAGCTATAAAAAGGTTGTAATTATACTGTGTACAAACATACCACTGCCCAACCCAAGGCCATAGTTGTTGTAATAATACCTGTAGAGTAATGAGTAGAGCGATGATCATTAAAGCTGTGACCACTACAAGAATCTACATTTGTTACCTGACAACTCTCTCTCTCTCCCCCAACTTATCTTCACCAATAATCTAAACACATAAATGAATGGGTATGTTTTCCACCAAACTTACTGTTGAGATATGTGTCCTGTTGTTCTACAACTGTTGAAATGCATTCCAATGAATGTTCTCTGTTCAAATACTATCATTGGGGGCCTATTGCTATCAAAGTAACCTGCATGCTGGTGTAATGCTCACTGTGGTTCCGTATATCCATGTGTTCTGTTTGCTATGTAAATGTTCCAAATCTGTAGTTTTGGGTTAATGGGAATAACATTTCTAACCAGCATATGTTCTAAAACCGGAACACCATAGCACGTCGGGGAAGGCTGATCCCAGCAGATACACCTCTCCCGCCTCATCTGGCAGTCGCACCTGGCCCCAGCATGTCAAGGACCCACCCGGGACATCCTCATCTGCTGCTCCTGCACCACCTTCAGGTGGAACTTCATCAGATGATGGGGCTCTTCCACTCCCTAGGCATGGGTGCAGACAGGATCTTGTCACCCGAAAGCCAGCTCTGGGGTGTGGTGTGTAGCGAGCTCCGCAAGGAATTGAGAGATCTGCTACGCCAGCTTGAGGGCCACATGGCACAATTAGATGGTCAACCTGCCCCTCCTGCTCAGACCCTAGCACAGCCACCTTCAAAGCCATGAAGGTGCAGTGGTGACTGCCTATGAGTGGGGACCTTAGTTCCACTGTATCCATTTGGGGGCTCATGGGCTCCCGATTACCAAACACACCGCCCCTTCCAAGGTGTTTACCCCCCACGTGTCATATACCTCCCCTGTATGCTGTCTTCTCTGTCTTGTCTGTCTTCCTAGCCAACGTACCTCCCCAAATATACCTACTATCCTTCCCCAACATCCCGGTCTCACTTAAAAAAAAGGGGGGCAATCTGTTCCCAAAAAAAAAATGTCTCCCCATACATAGCTGTCCATTTCGCACTTATTTATACATATATATATTTGTGTGTGTGTGTGTGTGTGTGTGTGTGTGTGTGTGTGTGTGTGTGTGTGTGTGTGTGTGTATGTGTGTGTGTGTGTGTGTGTGTATGTAATGCAGTCGGACTTCAGATCCACACTCTGAACCTCTTACTGCAACAAATCTGTCCAAAGGCTGTCTAAATGGGGGTGAAGGGGCCCAAACTGGGGACCTCTGTTAATTATTGCCCTCATCCCTTCTTCCCCAGCAGAACTGTTCTGCCTTGCAACAAAATAATAAGGCCTTTCAAGTCTTGAACTCAGGGCCCTGTAAACTACTATCACAGCAATGTAACATTACAGCATCTGAGCCTTATAAAGTAGTGGTGACACTCCCAACATATCAGTTAGTACAGTTATTCAACAGTAGGAAAGGAGTCTGTAGAATCAGTTAGGTTCTCTATTTATACATGTATATTTGTATGGAGATGCATATATGTGGACAAATCTATACATAATACATATATATATATATATATATATATATATATATATATATATATATATATATACATAGAGAGAGAGAGAGAGAGAGTATATGCATACACACATATATATAGAAAGGTGAATAAATACACACACACACACACACACACATATATATATATATATATATATATATATATATATATACAGAAATATATAGAAATATATGATAGCTACAAACACATGCAATCTGATGGTCATGCTGCTGCACACCACAAGTCTCAATCTGAAAATGCACTCACTGGAAGTATTCCTTAAAATGGGGGACAATGACATATGTGCTGTAAGAGAGACCTGGTTAAAGGCAACAGGAAGCACCCCTGCACTACCAGCCTATAACACATTCCACAACTGTTGGCTGAGAACTTGGACTGAAGCACCAAAGGTGGTGGTGTTTCCATATTCATTAAGGATGCACACACCTCCAGAGTGGTAGAACAACATTATGCATTACAGATCCTCAGGTGTAGCTAACATCCAGGTTGTAGCCTACTATAGGTCCCCAAATATGTCCCAAGACTCACATTCCATGTCCCTAAACACCCTGGAGAATATTAGTGTCCACCCTAACACTCCCATACTGGTTGACTCCAACTAAACCACCATTACCTGGGAAAGCTACTCATGTATCAAATCGACCTGGTCCTTGATGATATGGGAGACTGTTGCTCTACACCAACAGTAAACTCATCCTTTGTTATAATTTATCACAAATTAATCACATTTGGAAATCCACAACCCTCCCCCACCCTTTCTACAGGTAGGGACCATAAAAAGCCTGTCCAAAGCTAAATTTGGCCTCCTAACAACAGAGGTGGCTAACCTCATGGCAGCCATGCAAATGGAGACTAGTTTCATGACTGCTGAATCAAACAACAATGCACTATGAACATGCACACAAATGCATGGATACTGCCATACCCAATAGAGCCAGGACCCTCACCTTCAAAAAAAGGAAGCCGACTTGGTGGTCCCCAGCCATAAAGAAACTGTACAACAGAAGGAGAGGACCGCTATGGAATAAGGTGAAGTCCCAAGACTGGATAAAAACCCTTATCAGCCTCAATTAAAAGTTGATATCCCTCATCAAATACTACAAAGTTAGCTGTGAAAACAGAATTTGAACACATAGTAAAGACAACCATGAGGCCTCATACAGTTATGTAAAGAATCTCCAAGGCAATACCAAGATTTGTTCTGAGCTACTAGACAATGGTACCTCCTAGACAGAGCCAAGTATTGTGAATATACTGGCTGACATATTGAGTGCAAACTGTATCCCTTTCTCCCCCTTCAGAGGACAAATCACAATACCAGTACACTGCCAGGCACCTAGTATTACTGCTACACAGGTTAAAACACCACTGTCCAAGGCCAAGAATACAGCTTCTCTGGGGCCTGACAACATCCCTGGCTGTGTTCTACTTGAACTACAGAGTGACCTGGCACCTCACATGTGTGCCCTGTGCAAGCACAGCCTCACCTCATGCTTTGTCCCTACTGAATTGTGCACTGCTACAGTCACTCCTCTCCACAAATGAGGTGTGGCTACAGACCCTGGGAAATACCTCCCCAATTGCCTGACAAGTCTGTTATGCAAAGCTATGGAATGCATCATCATGCACCTAATAAACAGGGATATGGGAATCTGCAGACTCAGGATCCCACACAGTTTACTTTTGTGAAGGATAGGTCATACCTGCTCAATCAACCTGGTCATCTTCTTGCCATCAGTCACCTGAGCTGTGGATGAAGGCAAGGTGGCACATACAGCCTACCTTGATCTGGCCAAAGCCTTTGATAACATTCCCCACTCAAGAATCATGCAAAAACTCACTAAGCTAGGCATCACCCCTATATCACTAGGTGGATTGCAAACTGAGTCACAGATAGGACTCACAGTGTGGAAATAGCTGACTTCAAGTAGACTGCTGAGCAGTCATAAGTGGAGTCCTACATGGTTCTGTCTTGAGTCTTCTCATGTTTGGTATCAACTTCTCTGAAGTCCATGCCAACATGAAGGGGCTCTGGCTGACACAGTTTGCAGACAATTGCAAGTTGGGAGCTATTATTAACTACTCAAATGATGTTGGCATACTACTGAAATGTCTCACTGAGACAAACGACTAGTGTCAGAGCCATGGCCTTGAGCTCAATGTCAGAAAATGTGTTGTCATCCCCTGTGTGGAAAATCCTGTTCCTATAGTATTGCATAGTTATTGCAAGTGCCATGGAGCTTATACATTGGAGCACTGTCCAAAGGTATCTTTGAAAGTGAGTGACATCAGCAGCAGTGCTAAAGAAGGGGTAAGTGAAGTGTAGTAAGTGTGAATGGTCACAAAATCAGGTCTCTGCAAAGACACACACACTTGCTCACACAGGGACACACATTTTTACAGTTGCTAGGACCAGGATTAGAACTCCTATCTAATTAGTTTGCTACATTATAATATTACACAGTTATCCCAAGCGCCACAGAGCTTATACATTGGAGAGTTGTCCAAAGATATCTTTGAAGGTGAGTGACATCAGCAGCAGTGCTAAAGGAGGGGTAAGGGAAGTGTAGTAAGTGTGAATAGCCACAATATCAGGTCTCTACAAAGACACACACAGTCTCTCACACAAACACACACATCTTCACAGTTGCCAGGACTGGGATTAGAACTTCTACCTAACTAGTTTGCTACACTATACTATTATTCAGTTATCACAAGCACCACGGAGCTTATATTTATGAAACTGGTCCAAAGGTATCTTTGAAGGTGCGTGACATCAGCAGCAATGCTAAAGGAGGAGTAAGGGAAGTTTAGTGAGTGTGAATGGCCTCAACCATGTTCATCTAGAAACACACACATACTCACACACAACTTTACATTTGACAGGACTGAGATTACAACTGCTACATGGATATTTATTTGTACTGTGGTGTTACACAGTTATCACAAGCGGCACTGAGATTATAGGTCTGAGGGCTAACCAAAGGAATTTCTACAGTGAATGACATCAACACATCATCTGATATAGGCCAATGAGATGTGTACTGGGATGTATGTTTGACATATTATATTATGTTGGCCTTAGATATGTGTGAGTAGTCCTATCCAGTGTGTGTGTGTAAAGTATAAATAGTGTAGAATTTGGTGTGTATGCATAGACATTTGCGAATAACCGATATCTGTAGTCCACTGTATTGTGAGACATGGGCTTCATTTCTCTAAGTGTAGGACCATGCCCAGTATGACTTTCTATATTGAGTGTGTGCATCCATTCCAGGGAGGGTTGGACTCCATAGGTTCATAGGTGTGTACTAGGCTAATGGCCCTGGGGCCTTTACAAGCGTAGCCATAGGATTACCCTGGCATAGTGCCACCCGACTTTAGTTCCCAGTGCCTCTGTCAAGTAGAGCCACTGGAGTTATCCCCAGGGTGAATTTTCTGTTTCCCATCCACTCATCAAGATTTCTCTTGAAGAGGGTCAGCGAGGTGCTCTGCTTGACATGTATGGGAAGTGTGTTCCATAGCATGGTCAGTCTCTGGGTTATGAACCTGTCCCTCCAGCATGTTCTGTTAATTATGGTAATGATGTTGAGGTCTCTGAAGTGTGTGGTGTGGAGGACTGGGATTTCTTTAGATGTAGCATTTCTAACAGAGCTGGGTCAGACATGGCTTTGTATGCCAAGCAGAGATTGCCTCTAAGTAGGCAATATGAGACAGAGAATAGTTGGAGTTTTTTTTAATCTGTCCATATAGGACAAGTGTTTAAGGCTTCGGATACTCTTTGTGAGGTACTTTTGCCGCCTCTCCAGTTGTTGCAGGTGTCTAGTGATGTACATGCCAAATGGGGCATTGTACTTGATGATTGGCCTAATGGGGGAAGAGTAGAGGGAGACAATGACCTCTTTCTTCCTGGATGCAAAACTTTGTAATGAGATGTGCCACATAGAAGGACTTTCTGACCACAGTGGCAATGTGGTGATCAAAAGAGAGGTTCCTGTCAACCTGTGTTCTCAGATCTCTTATAATACCTTCTATGTTCAGTGGATTACCATCAATGTGGTAATTCATGGGAGCCGGGTTTTTCCCAAAGGGGATGACAACACATTTTTTGGCACTGAGCTTAAGGCCATGGTTCTGACACCAGTCGTTGGTCTCAGTGAGGCCATTCTGTAGGATGTCAACATCACTTGGGGAGTTAATAACAGCTCCCAACATGCAATCATCTGCAAACATTTTCAGCCAGAGCCCCTTCATATTGTCCTGGACATCAGAGAAGTAGATACCAAACAGGAGGGAACCCAGGACCAAACCCTGTGGGACTCCACTTGTGACTAGTCAGCAGTCTGACTTGGAGTCAACTACTTTCACACTGCAGGTTCTATCTGTAAGCCAGTTTACAACCCACCTAGAGATATAGGGGTTGATGCCAAGCTTAGTGAGTTTTTCTATGATTCCTGAGTGGGGAATGGTATCAAAAGCCTTGGCCAGATCAAGGTAGGCTGTATGAACCATCTTGCCTTCATCCACAGCTCTGGTGACTGACTCAAAGAAATCAACTAAGTTGAGCAGGCATGATCTACCCTTCACAAAACCAAACTGTGTGGGATCCAGAGTTTGGAGATTCCCTATATCCTTGTTTATTAGGTCCATGATGATGTGTTCCATAGCTTTGCAAATCAGACACGTTAGGCTAATGGGGCAATAGCTTCCAGGGTCTGTAGTCACTCCTCCTTTGTGAAGAGGGATGACTGCAGCAGTGCACCATTCAGTAGGGACAAAGCCTGAGGTGAAACTGTGATTGAACATGGCACACAGGTGAGGTGCCAGTTCACTCTGAAGTTCATGTAGAACACAACCAGGTATATTGTCAGGTCCCATAGAAGCTGTATTCTTGGCCATGGACAGTGTTGTTTTAACCTGTGCAGCAGTAATAGTAGGTGCTTGGCAATCTACTGGTATTGTGATTGGTCCTTTTGGAGAGGTAATGTTGGCACTGAATCAGTCAGCAAATATACTGGCAATATCTGTTGGCTCGGTATAGGAGGTACCATTGTGCAGTAGCTCAGAGCAAATCTGGGTACTGCTGTGGAGATTCTTTAAATAATTATAGAAGGCCTTGTGGTTGTCTTTACTATCTGCTGAAATTCTGTTTTCATATCTAGCTTTACAGGTTTTGATGAGGTATCTCAACTTTTCTTGAGAATGATAAGGGAGTTTTTCCAGTCTTGGGACTTCACCTTATTCCTCATCAGTTTCCTCCTTCTGTTGTAGAGTTTGTTTATGCCAGGGGACCACCAGATTGGCTTTCTTTTTTTGAAGAAGAGTGTCTTGGTTCTATTGGGTATGGTGAGATTCATTCATTTGCGTAAGTGTTCATACAGTGCATTGTTGTATGATTTTGCAGTTACGCAACTATTCTCCATTTGCATGGGTGCAGTGAAGTTAGCCACCTCTGTTTTCAGGAGCCCAAAGTTAGCTTTGGAGAAGTTCAGGGTTTTGTGTGCTACAGCTACACCTAACTGTTTCTGCAGGATATCTTTAGATAGGTTGCCAATATGGAGACACAATGGGTGTAACATGCAGGGGATACTGTAACTATTGCTGTCTGTGCTGCTTGTGTAACATGATTGGTTGTAGCATAGATTTTCTGATATATGTACTGTTTTACACTGTGATGTATCATGTCATCAACTACTGACAGTTATCATTCTTTGCTCACAGTTATTTACCAGGGAAATACAAGATGAATGAAGCTGAGACAAATATTCTGAGGCATATAGACTACACATTCTGGCACACTCATGCCATTGTGGAGTGGTAGCTACATACAATAGACTGTTGGTTCTGCGTAAATGGTCCAGCACCTTGTTAGCATGCTGGCTGGGGTTCCCCTCCTTGTGATTTTCTCAACTTCACGGAATGGCCATATCCTGCTGGGGCCATACCTCTTAGCTGTATAGATACACCCAGGTTATCCAGAGGCAGGACTCATATATCTGGTCAGTTTACCTTCACATTGTGGTTTACAAGCAGTTTTGTGGCTATTCATTCATGGGTTTGCAGTCAGGGGGTAGTATGGGTGAACATTAGAATTTCAGACTTCACACTCTCCATGACATCCATGCTTCTATACCCCCCCCCCGTTATTCTCTCCTCTTCCTAACATCATGTAAGCAATATCTCAGAGGTATCCCTATAGTTGGGCCTTTATCCCAGTAGTATTTATGGCCTGGTTCACAGTCCTTGCAGTAGGACATGAGGAGGTATGCTACTGGCATTTGTCAACATGGCTTTGCATTTGTTTTCTGTTAACTGTGTTAGGTCGTTAATTAGGACCCCCTGAAATTCCGTACTTTGGCACTATATGTGAGGCATGGGCCTTTGCCAGAGGACTATAGGCCATTTGAGAGTGCTGCAGGCCATCTGTAGCAGGCCAGTGCATCCTGTCAGTCATACATTCCCAGTCTGCAAGCCAGTAGATTACCATGGGGTGACAGTGGTGAGTGGTTGAGGTGTTCCGGTCAATCCTTCCTGTTCATACTGATCCATGGGTCTGGATGTAGTTGGGTTGCTGCTTCCAGCTAGTGACACACCTGCATTGGACACCTATTCAGCATGCAACATCATGTATGTATTCCCATACAGAGATGGGCTCATGCTGTACTCATTCCCTACAGCAAGGATATGACCTGTGATAAACCTGTGGCTGATGGTGGGGTGAGCTGGGTGCATGTGTGATATGGAAGCTACTTGCACCTGACTCACAAATATATCTGGGACATTCCCCTTATGCTGGCTTGTGTGTGGATATGGGCAGCCTTTCATCACTTTATAACTGTGCCTTTTGTGGACTGCCAGTGATTGGCCAGACTATCAGTATTCCATACTACAGGGAAAACTAATGCGATGCTAGCATCTATGTATAATTCCAAACTTGTGTGCAGTTGACAGTTATTTTATATGTACTCTGTGTAGGTTACTTCCACCTATGTACTGTTTCTATGTATGGGCTCTCATTCATGGTGTGTCCAGCTTTCCGACAGTAACAGATATTGACATCTGGACAGTGAGTATGTACAACTGCTGACATGGGTGTAGCTGAGAAGCAGTATGGTTGGCACTGCAGTTGTTGGAACATGGCTCTGTCATCCACTGTACTGTACCTAGGCCACTGAAACACAACCATCTAGGTCCACATGCTGACCACTTCCATGCAATAGTAAACAAACAACAAACTTACCACACTGACCCCTGCATAGTGTACACATGCAACAATGTAAATTGGGACAGCTCTGGCAATCTGTGCTCTAGTGATATTACTCCTCAAACTTACAAGTTACTGCATTTCTACGTGGGATTGTGGGGGGGGGGGGGTGCATACCTGCAGACATTAAACATTTGCAATGACTGTACTGGTATTTCGGTTATTCTGTTGGCTTCCATTTCATATTGTATTGTGACCTATCCTGCAGAAAGGAGGCATATCAGTAGAGTACACACGTTAAATCTTAATGGCATAAATTTCAGTTTTAGACTTCTTACCCTTCAGAAGTAAAATGCAACTGCCAGACCTGTAGTAGTGTGTTTGTATAGGTCTGGTGGGGGGCTGTTCACCATTGCTGTCATTTGGAGGCCTTAGCTCAGCCTTTCTTTATGGTCATTTACACCTGTCCTGCTGGGTGAGGCTGGTGGTGGGTATGTGACCCTCACTGACATCCATGTGTGTGACCTATTGACACCCACAGTTACTTGGGCCATTACATGTACTGCAGTAGGGGTTGTCACCTTGTGTAGTGCTGCCTAGTATGTTGACACCAGTATTTGTTATGAATTTCCTGCTGTTCCATATAGCTGTCTGCTGCAATCCCATTCAGCCACCCAATTCCCTTGCATGTTTGCATCCATATCATACATACAAGTATGAGAACATACTACTCCATTCAGTAAATGATAGGAAGGGTGACTTACCTTGTTGCTGGACCAGTATTGAGGATGGTGCTGGAGGGGTCACTATGTTGGATGCACATAGTACACTCTCTATAAATGGTAAAGCTCAGGTAGTGTCATGTTTGGCATTCCTTTTACTGTATGTGCAAGTTGGAAAGAGGTATCAGTCCCTGGGTCCCTACAGTGTCAGTGTGTGTGCTATGCATTGCCCATACCTCTCAACCTGGAAACATCAAAAATCTGGACAAGGACCATGAAAAATAGGTACAAATCTGTATGCTGATTAACATATAATTTGCATACATAATTATGTAACCCCACCCACTCCAATGGAATTGTGGGATAAACAAACGCAAACTGAACAGAACTAAAATATGGCATCAGAGCCCCCCTGCAGCCATTCCAATGTCTCATTACCTGGTTATTTTGCCCTATTTACCATAAACACTATAATGTGCATACTGCTTTACTTCTACAATGTTTATTTGGATTCATTTAAACATTTTATTTTATATTTTATAGCATAAACACTATTCGACCTCTGCTAAACAAAGCAATACAGTCTCACAATGAAAATAGACTTGGCAGCATTAACTTCTCTGCCGAAACTCACATTCATTGAAACAGCATTGATACCCACATTCAAAGAAAATGCATCTGGCCAGTGGTGGATAAAGACTAGCTTTGCAGTGTTTTTAAATCATAGCCCCCCCTTGCACATAAAACATACATGTGTTCTTTGATACATCCTCCTGACAGTATTGAGTTATATTCCTCGTATAATACAGCACACTTGTTACAATGCATTTTAGAAGTAAAAATCACATAATCCCACATTAAGGAGATATATAACTAATGAAGAGGTTGCTACAAGCAAACAACTTAAGTCTTCATTGTTTCATCTACAAATAAAGTGCCTGTTGCCCTTGAGATATAAATTGCATATGTTGCATAAAAAAATGCTAAGCTAGTAATATTACAACAGGAAATGGATGGCAAATTGATAACAGGTTCATAATTACTAGGTATCTCCGCCAAAGAGGAGATTTTCAAGGCTGCAAAGTACAACAGAATACAGTGTCAGCAATCTATCTACATGCTGTGGGACTAGAACCCACAGCCTTCTATATCAAAAACAAGTATTCTATCTGTCATACTACTGACAACGCAAACACACCATAAGCAGCATTACACATCTCTCCCCCTGAAGACCTATGCAGCATAAGAAATCTGTAAATAGCCAAAATTTATTGGGAAGAGGACAAAAGCCCAAAACCAGGGACACAAACATTGCTTGTATGATCTTAGAAAAGTTGCTACTATAAAATGTTTTGTGTTACCAACCATGCATTTCCTGACAGACAGAAAGACAAACTTAAATGGCTATGATTATTTAGTGAATTAAGCTTTCACTGGATTTGCCAGAAAATAATAATTTTAACAGGAACAGACCAAAAGTATATATGAGCCAAACATTCGAGAGAGAGAGAGAGAGAGAGACAGACATACAGACAGAGAGACAGACAGACAGACAGACAGACAGAGAGAGAGACAGAGAAAAAATATTCTTGGTCTAACAGCACAGCTGACTTGAACAGGAGTCAGCAGATAATATACACAGCTTAATTAAATTGTAAAATAACATGCTTGTTTGAACAGACAGCAGCAGATTAAGCAGATTTCTGTATACACATACATACATACATACACACACACACACACATATGTATCTCTCTCTGTATATATAAGTATTTATATGTATATCTACACACATCTATATATATATATATATATATATATATATATATATATATATTATATATATATATAAAAATCCAACAGCCAAAGACTAAAAATGTAACATCAAAATGTAGCTCCAAACGCACCCAGACTGGTTTCACTAAAGCTTCCTTTGTGGGTAAAATGCTAATGCCACAAACAAGGAATATGTATAACGTCCCAATACTATCAAATGACACACACAGACACCAGAAGAAAAAAATACTAACATCACACAGTGAAACTCTCTGAAATTTCTAAAGCATAAATATAATCACTACAACATTAATATGCATGTGCCGGAAAAAGTAGACATGCAACTGAAAATTATACATTATATACAAACCAAAGCTTAAATAAGCATTAATAACAATTTGCTGTCTAATGCTTTTCATTTTATATCCAGTAAATTGTACTTTAAGCAAAATGTAAACAATACTCTTGAAGACAAAAGAGGCATCTGAATGCACTTTACTCTATGATAATATACAAGACAACACATAGTCAACCTTCCTAGAACATTACCCCCCCCACTGAGAACCCTTTTTTTAAAACAAGTTAAGTAGTTTTCAAACAAGCTGGCCAATGGAAATGCTCAATATTGAGTTATATTCCAACAATCTCTAGCACAGATGGGTCCTTTGCTTCACTTGCTTTTTTTGTCAACAGTTGCACCTTATGCAAATTTTAGTTTCACAAAATGTCATCAGTTATGCCCAACAAATATCACAACACACCACCTCTGTGTTGTAGAAATTTACCCCCTTCACTGTCATGGAGACATATCTTTTATGCTTGCAACAAATTCTTGTATAGACACAAGGTATTTATCTTTCTTCAGTAAGAATGACAGCTGTTTAGTTTTAAAAGTTAAGCGCATTAAATACTTGCTTTTTTTGTTTATTCCTATGTACTTTGCCACAATTTAGAAACAGGAAGCAACGTCATACTGCATTCTGTATAATCATCTTGTCTTATTAAGTCCCAGCACTCGTACAAATCTTCTTTTTATACACTACCAATCATTCTTTCTTTAGCTTTAGAGAGCATTCCTTGCACATTTGCAAAACAGACCTAGATAAATGTAGATTCTCCCAAGCTTCTCTTTAGGAGACAGTGATTTTTTAGATCCTCTTAACAAAGGACAATTCGCAAAGAAAAAAAAAAAAACACCTGGTCCTTGTAAGCAATATTGTTTCCATGACATACTCTGAATAACCTTGACCAAAAGGTTGAGATTTAGTGCTGCCATTCACTGCAAAACTATCAGCTTTGAACTCAAGTTACCATCTTTTGTTTCTCTATAAATGGTCACATTTTTCTTTTTCCAGCACATAGGCAATTCGAATGCAGTAAAGTACCCCAGATAAACATTTGTCAGTACACTCTAGTGACAGCTAACACTAAAACCAAATATTGCTAGATAGTGTTTTTAGTACTGCAGTATTAATATTAATGTTAGAATACAGCACCAACGTGTTCTTATTTTGTACAGTAACCATACACTCTGTGAACTTTCTTAATCTGTACTCATTAATTGCCCTGTTATTTTAAACACAACACAAATGCACAAGTTAGACAGTATATCCGATTATCCGTACAATCTGAGTACTTCTTAAAAACTTCACTTTTTGAAACTGCACTAGGCTGTTTTATATTTCTGATTTCTTATTCCTTGTAACTATTGCTTACCAAGCCAGCAATTTATTTTGTAAATGGAGAAAGAATTTCAGCAGAGTCAGCCCCCACCAAATAATGTTTAACACAGCAGATAAAATAAAATCGGGCTTTCATACAAACAGTTCCCACCCAGAACTGTGTGCATGAAAGTCCGATTTTATTTTATCTGCTGTAGGAAAAAGTTAAAACAGATTCTCTCCCAGACACACACACCTTACCTGTAAATAATTCCCATCCCAGCAAAGTCCCAAGCCAGCAGCGAAAACGGCAGCAGATTTAACCTCAAAGCCAGCATTCTTCTCTCGGCAACAGTTTCAGTCCAAAACAGCATCCTCTCAGCAGCAGCAGCAGTAACGTCTTCACTCTTCACTTATTTTCAAATTCTTCTCGGCAGCAAAGCACTTCCCGCCTGCTCACAGCCAGCCGGAAATGATGACGTGAGCTCCTTGAGCTCAATTCTGACTGGCTGGTAGTGCTGACGGAGCTGACGTCATCACGCACGTGATGACGTCAGCTCTGACAGCACGAAAATTAAAAAAATAAAAAAAGAAAAGGAAAGAAATCAGAAATGAAGGGGTGCCACTCGGGAATCGTGGCACCCCATAATTTAGACCCCAAAACTCGGTAAAAAACGAGTAATTCGGGACGGTTGGGAGGTCTGGCATTGCCTCTTTGCCAAGGCATGGGCATACTAGGCATGCCTCCTTCTGCCTACAGGGGTAAGTTCAGGATGTTCCTCCTCCAAGTCCCTCTGTGCCTGTGCTGGCCTTGGCAATGGTGGAGGGCTGTCTGGCCCTGCCCTGTGCTGTTCCTGCTGCAGCTGTTTCCACAGGATCATATTGTGTAGCATGGCACATACTATGAACATTTGTGTACTTGTAGCTGGAGAGTACTGCAAGGTTCCACTGGATATGTCAAGGCAGCGGAACCATGACTTGAGCATCCAAGCACTACAATGATCCTGGGTTTGTGCGTGTGCCTCATTATGATGTTCTTGTTCAGGTGTGTGTGCATTTCTGATGGGTGTCATCAGCCACGGCTCCAGTGCATAGCCAGCATCCCCCAGTAGATGGCCATATGGGATGTCCCCCCGGCAAACGCCTGATATAGCTGTGAGCAATGCCAGATGTAGGAGTCATGATAGCTTCCAGGGCTGCCAGCACACTCATTCATGATAATGCCCTGGACATCGCACACAGCCTGGCAGTTGATGGAGGGGAAGCCCTTGCGGTTTATGTAGACCCTACTCCGCTCATCGGGTGGTGCTTTGATGTGGATGTGCATGCAGTCTATAGTACCAACTACCTCAGGGTATTCTGCTATATGGTGGAAGAGACACATACTCTGTTCAATGCCTCATGGGTGGTGGGAAAATATATGTGTTCATTGGCATGTGGTGTCATGGCATCCAGGAACTGGTGGAGTACCCTGGATGCTGATGCGTGTGAGACCCCCATGATATCCCCAGTTGGTCTTTAGAAGGTACCTATGGCTACTATTCTTAAGCCTACACATACCTTGATATCCACTGGAATGGGTTCCCCTCTATTTGTTCTGTGTGTGAGGCATGGGTGGCACAGCTCAACGATTTGCTGTAGACTGTCCCTGTCCACCCTATAACACTCTACTATCTCCAGCTCATGTAGGCCCTGGTAGGTTACCCTGGGTCTGTACAATCTTCTCCTCCTCACTGTGGGTCGGTTGTCAGCATTCTCCTCCTCACAACCCTCAGTCTTTAGCACATATTGATGGACTAAAGAAGCAGCAGCCTCTAACAATTGTAGGTAGTTTTGCCAGTTAAAAATCCCCTGTGTATACTGCTGGTGTAGAGTTTTTAGGAAAAAAACAGTTTGTAGGGTGTCTGCATAGTTTATAGTAGTGTGCTGGGCTGCTTCATGTGTAATTGGCTGATTCTGATACATTCCACCTGCCAGTTATGCTAGTTCTCCTTGATTGCCTTCCTACTGCTGTTTCCCCAAAAAACAGTCTGAAAGGTGTTTGCATAGTTTACAGTAGTGTGTTGGGCTGCTGCATGTGTAGTTGGCAGATTCTGATACATTCCATGTGCCAGCTATGCTAGTTCTCCTTGATTGCCTTCCTACTGCTGTTTCCCCTTACCAGTTCCTCCCTATTTAAGCCCTGAGGAGCGTCATGCATACCAAATGCTGAAATGTAAACAGTGCTGCTATTTCCTTTTATTTTTGTTTAAATCCTGGTGCGCAGCAGGCATACCCGTTTAGGTTATGTACATGCTGCTCAGGCACATCTGACACACCACCTTCCTTAGCTGTGCTTAGCTAAGGGCAAACATGGGCCACAGAGCTCTAATGAGCTTACAGCAAGCATGACACACTTATGAAGTCATTCAGCTCTTAGACTTGCACTATTGTATTGCTGTACCTACAAGGTTAGGTACAAGCTGACACTTTGAAGAAATATGTGATTCAATATAACTCCCCTCATTTGGATACCCCAGTGTGTAGGTCATTAGTTACTGCACTAACACAGACCCTTTCCTTTTGACAACCAGTGCTCCCTGGTATTGTTTACATTCTGCATGCCATTGACTATAATGGCAAAATGCAGAATTAACTTAAAATTTACTTTTCTCATTTTTTTTTTTTTTTTTTTTATTTTCGGCACAATCCCATTAGCACGTCACTTCCCTATGCTTAAATGTCAGTGATCAGCCAAAAAAAAGTTTAATTTTCATAATAATTAATCACATTTCAATGTCAATGGCCTTATATTTGGCCATTGGCCTTAATAATGTACATAATACATGCTTTTCCATGAGCTGTCATGCCTCTGTTTTGTCAGTTGCAGAAATGTTCCGAATACATTTCTCCACTGACACTGTTCTAGTATGGAGATCTGGCAGCTGGTGGATTGCAAAATCACCTCATTTGCATGGTTTTCATCATCAAATGAGGTGATTTGCATATTTGCCGGTTTTCCATGCTAGAACAGTGTATACCCACTCATGCACGTGAAAACGGCACTATCCTGAATTGCTCAGTGGTCATTTTCCATGTAGGAGCTCCTACACTGTTCCTGCACAGAAATGTTGGCTTCCTGAATCCCAGGAGTGTCCTCGGGATTCAGTAAGCTCTGCATGGCATGCAGGAATAGTGCAAGAGCTGCTGCACACAATATGTCTGCCGAGCGATCCAGGATAGAGCTCCCGGCACGTGTATGAGCGCTCCTACACTATTCCTGCACGGACACAGCTCCTGTATGCTAATTACCCCATTTGCTGGTGAAAACCATGCAAATTAGGTGATTTAGTGATCTAGGAAGCAGGCAGGTGTCCTTGCAGGAATAGTGTAGACTGCAGAAATGTATTCAGCTAGTAGCTGAATACATTTCTGCAAAATACAAAATGAAGGCATGACAACTTGTAGAAAAGCATATATTATAAGGATTAGGCATGCCAATGGCCAAATATATAGCCATTAGCATGAAAAATAGACTACGGGCAGGATTCAGGAAGCCTCTGTGTAAGAGTTATAACTCTTACACGGAGGCTGCAGTTAAACGGTGTGATGTCAGCATGTCATGCATATGCATGAGGTACATGAGTCATGCTGAATCACACTGTAACTCTTACATGGTCTGTGTAAGAGAGTAGGGGGTGTGTCCGTAGACATGCTCCCGTAAGTCTAGAATGGCTGAAAGTAAACAGCCATGAGAGAAGCCATGGAAATGTGAATAAACACACTACACAACACATGCCCCCACAGACCAGCAATGTAAAAAGTGAACAGATGTTATAAAATGAAAATAAAAACTGTTTTATTTTTTTTAAACCCCGTAAATGTTTGCAAGTGTGTGCGCTCGTGTGCGCGGGTGTGCTACTAGCGCAGCTGCAGTTAGCAAGCAGTGGAAAAGATTATAAGAATTACATATGCAAAGTAAGCCAAGAAGTAATAGCATAGCGGTATAGTTGTCGGCTTAAGAGCAGGCAAGGTTCGAGCCCACACAACAACCTTTTTTTTTTTTTTGTAAATAAGCACTAAAAAGGCCCCTGACAGTATTGTACAAATGTAAAAGTATTTCCTTTTGTAAAATGGAATGAAATGGAGCATATGTTTACAAGTAATACAATAATAACAATATTTAGAAATTTACTGATAGCTAAACTGCAGTGAGACACAGTGCCCGTAGCTAAGTAGTGTTTCACAAACTGCAAACTGCTTGCCCATAGCTAAGGACTGGTTTAACAGGCTCAAACTGTGTGCAACTAGCTGTGCTTAGTTTAACATGTGTGTTACTAGCCAATTAAGGTGTAACCCAGCGCACACCGTTTGTGCGACGCGCCCACAAGCTAACCGGCGGTGCGCATGCGTGATCTCCGCGCAAACGAGTTCAGACCTGGTTTTAAAGTGCTTAAAAGTGCTTTTGGCATGATTGATTGACAGGTCCTGAAGTCATTTCTAGACAGTCATAAAATTTAAAATTCAGTGGTTAGATTCGAACCCAGGAGACCATGCACTAGATTCAAGGTACTAAACCACTAAGCCACGACAGCAGTACTTAGAAATGCAGAAATAGCATATATATAGGATGTAAGCCAAAATGGAGCATGATAAAGCAGTGTCTGTGAAGTAGATACAATTCTAAACCGGCCAATCATAGAAATGTGCGGGAAAATCGGCATATATAAGCCCCATAGGCGGGAATACACAGCATAAACGATTGTAGAATAGACCTGCAGGCAGAATGAGTGGAGTAGGGGAGGGACATTGATTTCGAGCACAGTGGTGGGGCGTTGAGGAGTCCAGATACATGGTCTGGCTCCTAGTTCACCATCATGAGGCCCAACTCATGCAGGGCCAGGTCTCATGGGGAGCGTACAGGGCGGAGGCATGGGACCAGTTGGCTCATAATCTTACTAGTGCTACTGGGATTCCACCCACTGGTGAGCAGGTCCGTCACCACCATGCGGATCTGAAGCAACGTAAGCAAGACCAGTTGACCCAATGGATCCAGGAGGCCCGGGATATGCCCAACGCCCCACTACTGAGTAAGTTACATTTTACTTATGTATGTAAGGAATTCAACTAGCTGATACCGTGGAGATGTGTATCCCAATATTACTTGTTTTGTATTACAGCTGCAGGTGTCCGCTCTATGAATCGACAGACACATGACCGCAGGCTGGTGCGGCTGCGCCACCATGCAGGTTAGTAACCCCACCTAGTACTTGTAAATAAATATTATAGTGTAGCATGTAGCAGAACACTGCAGTGTATTGCTTAAAAGTAATAGAATGTGCAAGCAGCAAGTAAAAGTCTGCAGGAATGGCTGCAACAAGTTCATCAGTATGCAAGTGAAACTGGAAATATAAGTGATAGAAATAAATAGTGCTGTAATACAGATGTCCCACCATTAATTAAATGCAGTATAACCTGCAGTAGTCTCAAGAGTACAGCTTCATAATCTGAGGTAATCACATGTGAGATATATCCCCTGTTGAAATGCTGAATCATGACAGAAGTGAGGCTGCTGGAAAGTGTTGGAATCCCCACAGGTCTAATATGTGAACAAAGCCTAGAAGTACCAACCTGAACTGAGAAATTGCAGGATGTGTGAGAGTGACAGAAAGGGTCATGTATCAATGAATAAAGTAGTAATAACACCTGAATATATAAGCTTCAGTGTGGTTCTACAGAGCTAAATGCATGTGGGAATTAAAACATAACATCCCAAACTGATTTCAGTGTGTCTGACTCTTGAATGTTCAGGCCAAAATCTGTATATGGTGATCACAGTCAGCAATTTGCAGATAGAATGAATGATTGTCTGACATACTAAACATCCATAGTTGTCCCCTGCCCTGTCATCAAAGTGTAGCAGGATGATGTATCTGATCAAATTCAAAATAACTAGGATAGTGATGCATCTGTAACAGGTCTAGCATGACAGTCAAGTAAAAATCATTTGGAAACTCTCACCCACAAGTTAATTGTGTTTCTATTACAAATGTATATCAATGTATAATTTATGAATGTGTCATCATTTTCTTTTTCCACCCCACCCTATAATTGCAAATTAAAAAAAACACTAAATATTGGTATGTGAACATTTCATTAACCATGGACATTTGTCCTGTTTCAAAAATATATGCATGTCTGTTGTTGCATGTGCCCTGGTCATACCTGCAAACCTGATGGCCTGTTGCCATTAATCAACCCTGCATGTTGTTCGATTGTGTATTTCCGTTCAAATAATGCATGCGATATTGATATGCCCGTTGTTCAATGGTGTTAATATCTGGGTGTTTGTTTAATGGGAATACCAATGCATGCTGTTACAACTAATTTGAATGGAATAATATGCCACTAACCCAAACTAACATAACATACACACAAACCTAGAACGCTTGGGAAGGCAGGTCCCAGCGGACCCACCTCTCCCACCTCAGCTGGCGAGTGCAGTAGTTGTAGTGGGGACGAGTGTAGTAATTGTAGTGTAGAATAGTTTTTTATATCTACATTCTGTTATATATTTTATATTTGTTGCAGATACTTGGTCTTTACTATGTTTATACCTGTATCTACAGTATATAATTTTAATATAATCAAATAGGTTGATGTTATGTGTAAATATCAGTAAGTAGGGTTCGTGATGTCTCCTTAAAAGGTTTGATGGTTAATTAAGGGACATGATCAACCTATCAGATGTGTTTGTAGTATATTTAAACTTAAAATGGACGTATTATTCTGTTGAAGTTTGACAAAGCCTACGGGTGAAAGCGCTTACTGTATTACAAATAAACCTTCATTGAAGTTTTAGGAAATGCCTTTGGTGTATTTGGCTTAAAGACTGTTTTGTGTGCTTGGTTGGAACGTGTTCTGTAAAGATTGGAAGAAGCTCGTGCCATTGTCGTACCTGCATGAGATACGCTTTTATTTATTCTTTGGACTTGTTCATAGCAGGAGCGTTAATTCTTCGAGTGGTTTTGGTTTTATTTATCTTGCTTATTATTTTTGAGTACCACTCGAAGGAGATGGCTGAGAGCATAAGGGGCACAAGTATTGAATTGCCGTATAGACCGGAAGAGAATGTCACGCTGAATCGGAAGTCTGCACGTTTTCAGGATTGCGTATCAGGAATGGAGAACTTGTTACTCTGTTATGAGCCAGACTTGGAACTAGACTCGAATGTAGAGGAAGGAGGTGATATCGCTGGATTATCTATAGCACTGTACACATTGGAACTGGACTTTCTTAAATTGAAAAAGTTGCAGCTACAGCGGCAACATTTCGAAGCCTGCATAGCGAAGCAAGTGGTTCCACGAGGGCTCCGCGTCTTAAAGATGCCTACCTCAGGTAACTCTCAGCCTGAATTGCTATTGAAATGGCAGCAGTTAAACTTAAAACTGAGTTATGATTATATGAGACTCTTAAATGAGTTTCATTTGGCTGAGGAGGATGCGCTACGAAAGAGTGTGAATGAACAGTTTAATTTAATTGCATCAAAGTATGATACATTCAGATCAGAGTCGGTTTGGATAGACTGATGGACAATGTTCATATTTTTGAGAAACGACTCCTGGAGCAGAAAAGAAATAAACTGTTAAGAGACATTAAAGACTTTAGAAATGGCCATGTCTTCACATGGCCGAGATTTAACAGTAATAATGTTAATAACTCTGTCCGTTATAACAGTGTGAATGGTTCATTGAATTTGAGGAATGGTAATAGTAATGCCCCTGTTACATCAACGATGGATGTGGGGTTACAACCAGAGGCTCACCATTTACCCAAAAGGTTGGATGTGAATGAAGGAGCGAGACTGAATGAAGTCTTTGCTCAAAGTAATGATGGGAGAGTGAGTGGTGCTAAAATGAATAATAATGTAGAATTTGCTGGTACCCAAAATTTGGGTTCAGGGAGTACTAAACAGGCTGAAAACACCATTGATATGGGAAATTTGAGTGAAGGGGATTCGGTTAGAAGAAAGGTTCAAGTGGATAGGTTACCTAATGTGATTGGAGGCAGTAATGAACTAGTACCTCAGGCCCCTTTCCCAATAGCTGTCTCACATTTTACAGGGAGACAGAGGTCTTGGAGCAGGGGCAGGTACAAAAGGAAGGGATCCGTTGGGGAACCTTCAGGACATACATTAAAGAAAATGTGGGAGAAAGTGGAAAATCATTAGTTATTAATCTCTCTAGTAGGGTGCTTGATAAGTACGAGGAAGAAGTGTTGAATAAAGGACTTAGTTTCATTCCATATTGTGACAGTGACATCACTGACTTAGTACTAGATGTCAGATTATTTGTAAGAAAATTACAGCTGAGGTTGGAATTTGGGAATTCTGGTGATGAAGTGTTAAGAGAAGAGAGAGAATTGTTTCATTCCAATAGTATTTATACACCCATATTACACCCACTGCTTGATACCTTTTCAAGACTAGTTGAGAACGAACTTCATGACTTCTATAACACTAAAAAATGCAATAGAACTTCCACATTTAGGTATAACCTTACATTTCTACAGAGGAGGGCTTTAAGGACACTCTGTAATGATCACTCTGTGGTTATCAGACCCTCTGATAAAGGAGGTCCGGTGGTGTTAATGAATAGTACAGATTATATTATTAGAATGGAGGAGATGCTCAATGATGGGAATTTTTATGATAAAATTAAGATGGAAGATGTAGAGCTAAAGGTTTTTCAGATCTATGATGCCTTGGATGATTTGCTTAAGAGTTGTATCATATCCGGGACATTATTTAGATTTTTGAAAGTCATTTATACGTTTGTTGTATTTAAAAAATTTAAGTATGATATATGTGGCGACAGTATGGTTTATAATCTACGATGTTGCAGTTCGGCATTGAGAGCTGATTGATTTGAGATCAGATATGTACTGGGTCTATTGCTTGGAACTGTTTTGCGGCAGCTTACTTCTTGAAGTTCATGTAGGCAGGGGTTGGAGGAACGCCACTATTGTGGGTGTTGTGTTTAGATGGGATGAGTCATGCGTCATACGTCAGTACGCGTATTGAAGTATTTTTTCGCATGATTCGTTTCTATGGTGCATCTTCATCTATATGCCCTCACGAGGAATGTATTTTATAGAACATTTTGGATTGCACAGATTGACTGTAGGTTCACGAAACAGTAAGTTAGAACATGGTTAGAGATATCGACTGCAAGCTTCGCATTTTTAATAACTGCCACGACATTTTTAACTTTGTCTTTGACCATGAGCCTGTCTGATAGCAACATGCTCATTTGATAAGATATAGCTAGCGGCTTTATTCAAAAAGGTTCCCTTTTATAGGAACAGAGTGGTTTAGCGTTGTCATCTACTTGTCCACAGTTAGATCAATTCATTCATGTAGAAGATGAAAATGTGATTGCCATTGATGTTAGCATGATTGAAGATTTTTATTTTCGCTAGTATATAAAATTTTAACACTTGTGTAAGATGTGGTTTTGTATGAACATTCTCTCTCTATTGTTTACTGAAAACGCATGAATAGTGTGTTGATCATGTGTAAGATCTATGCAGCCAGATTGATATCAGTTGTAATGCTCAAGTGTGTTTTGTTTACATCTAGGAGGCAGTCTTTTGCTGCAGTTGTCATTTCTCTTTAAATTCTGACTAATAGATGAGTTAGATTGAATAATTGCTTAGTTAATTGATATATTTTCCCGCCTATTTGTGTTCAAAAGTTGGAGAGTTTTATATAGTTTTTATGTCTGAGGAAGCGTAGGTGAAAGTACGCGAAAGCGCTTACTACTTTTTTATGGATTAAAAGACGTTTTAAACTTTGGAGAAGCTGCAAGTGTGTTCTTTCTTCAAGTGAACTTTGGTCAGCTGTGTTTTGAGCTTTGGAGACGCTGCCAGTCTTCCTGTTTGAACATTTTTTGCTACGGAATACACTACGTGGTTAGACCACCGTATTTTGCTACCAGTTTATTTGTTCTTTTTTACGGTGTGTCTATTTAGTATTGGGGCTGTTTCCTGTATTCTATTTTTGAAAGTCAGTAACCCGTTGATTCCAATAATTCAAGGTTTACCCAAGGTTCATAAATCTATAGAGAAACCCCCCCATGCGACCTATTGTGGCAGGACAAGGGTGGGTGACGGAACCGTTCTCCATTTTTATAGAACACTATTTAAGACCTGTAGTGGATAAGAACAAATTCACTTTGAAAGATAGTAAACAGCTCCTTTTGGATCTGTATGAGTACATTAAGACACTAAACAACTATGAACATTTCATTTTAGTTACATTGGACGTAGTGAGCCTCTTTACTGTTATACCTAATGAAGAAGGTGTGTTTAGAGTGCAGAGATATCTGAGGGCAGAAACAGAATTTGATGAGAAGACTGTAGACTTGATTGCATTGTTTCTGGAAGTAATACTCCAGAATAATATTTTTATTTTTGGTGAGGAGGTCTACATACAGAAAGATGGCGTAGCTATGGGCACTTCGTGTGCCAATAGCTACGCCAACTTGGTTATGGCCGATTGGGAGCAGGAGCTCCTTTTGCCCAATGAAGCATTTCGAAGGAACGTTGGCTTTTATAGAAGGTTCGTCGACGACCTTTTTATGATTTGGAAGGGTAATGAATCATCTCTGTTGGATTTTGTAAGAGAGATGAATGCTCTGACTGACTTCCTCAGCTTC
>NC_056741.1:270698649-270718649 GCF_019279795.1 Protopterus annectens | reverse complement strand
TAAGCCTAGCCAGCAGGATTTCCTGGCTTTCGCCACACAAGACAAATAACGTCCGGTGCCCCTTTCGAGCAGACGCAGAGGTGAATCACAAGGTGGATTTCCTATTTACCATCCAAATGTCACTATTTATCTTAAAGAGAGCTAATGAGGAGCTCTGTGTCACATACATGGGTAGTTTGTTCCACAGTATGGGACATGTCAACAACAGTAATCTGTCCCTCCAGCATGTTCTGTCTATTGTGGTGACAAGGTTTAGCTCACTGGAGCATGTGTTTTGGAGGAACTGGGATTTCTTTACATGTAGCATGTCCAGCAGCTCTGGGTTTAACATGGCTGTGTATGTTAGGCAGAGACTGGCTCTGAGTAGGCGATATGCAATGTATTAAAGCTGGTGTATTTTGAAACAGTTTGTGTAGAGCATCTGTTTGAGGCTGGTGATCCTCTTTGTGAGGTACTTCTGTGGACTTTCCAATTGTTGTAGATGTCTTGTGAGGTACATGCCAAACAGGTCATTGTACTGTATAATAGGTCTAATGTGGGATGAGTAGAGAGAACAATGCTCTCCTTTGTTCTGGACGAGACACCTGTTGTGATTTGATGTGCCACATAGAAGGATTTCGTGAGTACTGTGGCAATGTGGCTGTCAAAGGAGAGACTGCTATCCACCTGTGTCCCTAGGTCTTTTATCACACTTTCAGTATTAAGTGTACTAGCAGCTATGTGGTAGTTCATGAGCAGAGAGTTTTACCCAGAGGGGATGGCATTGCATTTCTTGGTGTTAAGTTTGAGGCCATGGCTTTGACAACAGGCATCTGTGTCAGTGAGGCCATTTTGTAGTTTGTCCACATCTTTACAGGATTCAGTAAGGACTCCCAGTTTGCAGTCATCTGCGAACGTTGTTAGCCATAGACCCTCTGTGTTAGCCTGAACTTCAGAGAACTAGATGCCAAACAGGAGAGGACCTAGGGCTGAACTGTGTTGTATTCCACTTGTCACTGGTGTGGAGTCGGATTTGGAGTCTGCTTCTTTCACAGTGTGGATTCTGTCTGTAAGCCAGGTGGCAACCCATCTCATAACATTGGTATGCATGCCTAGATTAGTGAGTTTATCTGTAATTCCAGAGTGAGTGATGCTGTTGAAGGCCTTGGAAAGGTCTAGGTAGGCTGTGTGGCCCACCTTGGCCTTGCTCTTGGCTCTGGTGACTGCTTTAAAGAAGCCAATCAGGTTTAGGAGACGTGATGTACCTTTCACAAACCTGAACTGGCTGGGGTCAACAGTGTCGAGGTTACCTATGTTATTGTTTATTAGTTCCATGCTGATACACTTGATGGCCTTGCAGTTCAGGCTTCTCAAGCTGATGGGGCAGTGGTTCACAGCGTCTGTGGTGGCTCCGCCCTTGTGGTGTGGGATAACCATCACTGTGTGTCATTTAGTAGGCACAAAGCCTGAAGTGACGCTATGATTGAACATTGTACTTAGGTGGAGTGCCAGTTAGTTCTGTGGTTTCTGATGAACACAGCCTGGGATGTTGTCCGGTCCCATGGATGCTGGATTCTTGGCTTTGGAGGATGTGTTTTTTACCTGCGTGGACATGATTAGCAGGGTTTTACATTTGTCTGGCATTGAGATGAGCCCTTTAGTGGGTGACAGAGGGTAAATTTAGCACTGACCTATCTGCCAGGATGCTGGCAATATCAGTTGATTCCGTAATTTTACTGCCATTGTGCTGTAACTCAGGGCAGATCGGAGTGTTGCCATTGAGATCCTTGACATAGCTATAGAGTGCTTTGCGAATGTCTTTAGAATCAGTTGTAATCTTGTTTTTGTACCCAGTTTTGGTGGATTTTATGAAGGATCACAGCTTCTTACTGAAGACGATAATGGATTTCTTACAATCATGGGGGCTTACTCTAGTATTTCACCAGTTTCATCCTTCTGTTGCACAGTTCCTTAATGGCAGGGAACCAGCTGATTGGCTGCTTTATTTGGAGGAGACCATCTTGGTTCTATTTGGGATGGCATGATCCATGCACTTGTGTATGTGTTCATGCAGTGCATTGGTGTAATATTCAGCAGTTGTACTTCTACTTACCATCTGCATGAGTGTCATGAAGTTAGCCACATCAGTCTTATGTAGCATGCAGTTGGCTTTGGAGACATTCTTTACAGTGGTTTCCTTAATGTGGCTGGCGGTATATATTTATATATATATATATATATATATATATATATATATATATATATATATGTAGATAGATATGTATATATCTCCCATCATTCATATATATATATATATATATATATATATATATATATATAGATAGATATATATAGATATATCTATATATATCTATATATATATATATATATATATATATATATATATATATATATATATATATATATATATATATATATATATATATCTATTTATATATATATAGATATCTATATATATCTATAAATCTATATATATATATATATAGATATGTATATATATATATATATATATATATATATATATATATATATATATTATATATATGGGTCTATATTATATGTCTGAAGATTTCTAACTTCGAACACCATGTGATTGACACCATATGGTCGAAGTTAGAAAATTTCGAACATACAAAAAAAAAAAAACAAACCCAAAACTAACGGTTGTAGGCAGGGAGCCAAGCCCCCCTGGATCCCCCACACCCCCACTTTTTAAATATACCAACTCCGAGATCACAGTACACTGCGGTAAAGAAAAATTTCCCTTTACTGCACTGTAGTGTGGTCTCGGAGTTGGTATATTTAAAGAGCAGGGGGGTACAGAGGAGCCTGCCCCCCTTCTTTACCCCTTTACTTTCTTTTTTTCTTTTTTTTTGAAATGTTCGAAGTTTTCTAACTTCGACCATATGGTGTCGATCATATGGTGTTAGAAGTTAGAAATATCCGGACATATAATATAGACCTATAAATATATATATATATATATATATATATATATATATATATATATATATAGATATATATATATATATATATATATATATATATATATATATATACAACTAAAATTAACCGCACTCAAAAAAATTGAACGAAGAGAAGACATTTTAACTAAGAACTGAACTTCATGACAATAAAAGCATTCAAAAAAATAGTCAATCACACCAACAACTCTTGTAGAACTTTAGCGCTTTCGTCTTATTTATTATCAAGACTTCTTCAGAAAGACGTTTCATAACTATGAGCAACCATTTTCACTTCCTTTATATACATTAGTTCTAGCAGGCCATTTAAATTAACAACAGTTCCTTTCCAATAGTAAAGTGTGAACAAGCAGGGTGCTTGTGCATTTTCATTAACATTACAATCGCAGTTACATAAGGTAAATTAGTCAGACAGTAATAGCCTTGTGGTGCCGTGTGCCTACTAAAAGGGACTGTGTGCAAAAAGGGATTGTGTGCAAAAAAAAAAAAAAAAAAAATGTTTTGGTGGGAACCGGGAAGGATGACAGTCATGCTGTGATGATTCTAATATAAACACATTACTTATGAGTCTTTGCCTCCAAAGGAAAGTAAAGAAGGGAACGGAGGAAGATGGAGGAGTCAGGTAGAGAGTCCTACTATGCTTTGGTATCGGTGTGTGTGTAGAGTAATGTGTGGGTATGCCACCTGATGGGGGAGTGGGAGGAATGCAGTGTGGACTTGAGGGGGGGCTGGTAGTGAGCCGCCCATGACAAGGAGCATATGAATGACAGAGTGTCCCAGAAGACTATCAGTGTGGATGGTACCAGCTTTGGGCTGGTTTGGATGGTATCACCCTTTGAATGGCTGCATGAAATAGTGAGACCGGGGGGTATAGTTGGTGCGGTCAGTGGGGGCTAGCCTGGTGATTGGGAGCATGTGTGTAGGGGGTATGGGGGAGTCAAAAGTCAGAGAGAGAGAGGAAACACATTATATTCACTTGCACAGTTGTAAATCCATAAACACATTAAATCTACTTGCACAATTCTTCAAACCCTCTTGCACAGTTCTTCAAACCCTATCACATTTTAATCTCTATACCATTTAAGTGCACATTTAATGTTCAGTGTCTCATTGAGACCTGGATAGACATCAGCTCTCAGTTCTATCTGCCATTTTAATTCCTGGACTTGCAGGAATGTGTCCATGTCCCCTACAAATTCTGTTATTTTTTCCAGCACTGTGAATTTGAATCCTGTGAAGTTTGGGCAAATAGCACTCTGTTTAGCCAAGGCATTCAAACTGTCCTGTTTGTGTATTGCTGCAGTGTGTTCTTTAATACAGCTACTCAGCTTCCTGTTCATTTTGCCAATATAGAAATTCCCACAGTGTTCGCAGAAAGCACAGTAGACTACATTTTTTGTGTTGCAGTCATAGTGGTCATGTAGACTGACTGTTCTGTTGCAGTGCGGGAAGGTGACATTGTTGTTTTTTCGTATGTGTACACAGGCAACACACTTGCTGCAGTCAGACATTCCAGGTTCTGTCAATACTTCGCTCTGTGGGGATGGGCTTTTATTCCTTTCGAACGCACCACCAAAAGAAGAGGTTCATTTGAAACAGAAGTTTGGGGATGTCCCAAGTAACTTTGTCAGACCTTTTTCTCCTCCCAAGATGTCCCAATTGTTGGTGAGGACCCCTCTGATTCCAAACATATCGGTGGAAATTGGAAGGGGGAAACTTGACACCCAGTCCTTTTGTTTGGTCCGTTCTGTGCCCTTGCTGTGAATCCCTTTTCCATGATTGGTGGGTACCTGGAGTGTCTGTGCTGTATGATCTCTTGGAACAGGTTGTCCACTAGATACTCTGGGTATTTTCTTTCTAGGAACAAGTTTCTGAGGTAAAAACCTTCCTTGATGAAAACCTCATCCCTAAAAATGAGTCTGGATAACTGGATGAATTGGCCTTTTACAATATTCTTTTTCATGAAATGGGGATGCTGGCTGCTGAACCCTAGATAGTTATTCTGGAAAGTGGGCTTGCAGTAGATGTTGGAGTCAAACTGTCCACTTTCCGGGTCTATAGTGAGGTGGATATCCAGGAATTGAGTGGTGGTTCCGATATGTCCTACTGTGTGGGTCAGGAAGTCCAGACTCTGGAAAAGGGTTTCCAGAAAATTGCTCAGAGAAAGTCTGTCCCCCTTCCAGACAAAAAAGACATCATCAATATAACGCCTGTACATTATGGTGTTGTTGAACCCGGGCAGTGATTCAACCTTATCCATTTCCCAGGCACTGAGGACTAAGTTTGTATATGCTGGGGCCGTTTTGGACCCCATGGCTACCCCTTTCTGTTGGTGGTAAATCTTCCCATTGAATTGAAAGAAGTTATTTCTTAATACTGCTTCTGTTAACCTGCATACAGTATTAATCTTAATCCAGCTTAGGTTGAAGTGCCTGTTCAGGTACTGTCTGGTGAGGGTCAGTCCTTTGGCGTGGAGGATGTTTGTGTAGAGTGCTTCTACATCTAGGGTGACCAGTAAATATTCCCCTCCATCCAGCCTTAGTTTGAAGATGTCATTTAGAAAAGCCCAGGAGTCCTTGGTGTAGTATTTGCTGTTCTGTACAATGGGGTTAAGGATGTGGTCCACATAGTGTGAAATCTTTTCTGTTTTTGTCCTTCGGTTCGATAACACATGGTGGAAAGGTGGATTTTCAGGGCTTTTGTGAACCTTGGGGATTCCAAAATTTTTTTTTTTTTTTTTTTTGCACACAATCCCTTTTTGCACACGATCCCTTTTTGCACACAATCCCTTTTAGTATGCACACGGCGCCACAAGGCTTTTACTGTCTGACTAATTTACCTTATGTAACTGCGATTGTAATGTTAATGAAAATGCACACAGCACCCTGCTTGTTCACACTTTACTATTGGAAAGGAACTGTTGTTAATTTAAATGGCCTGCTAGAACTAATGTATATAAAGGAAGTGAAAATGGTTGCTCATACTTATGAAACATGTCTTTCTGAAGAAGTCTTGATAATAAATAAGATGAAAGCGTAAAAGTTCTACAAGAGTTGTTGATGTGATTTACTATTTTTTTGAATGCTTTTATTGTCACGAAGTTCAGTTCTTAATATATATATATATATATATATATATATATATATATATATATATATATATATATATATATATATACATATATATATATATATATATATATATATATATATATATATATCTATATATATAAATATATATATATATATATATATATATATATATATATATATATATATATATATATATATATATATACACACACACACACACACATATATATATATATATATATATATATATATATATATATATATATATATATATATATATATATATATATATATATATATATATATATATATATATATATATATATATATATATATATATATATATATATACATATATATATATATATATATGTATACATATATATATACACACACACACACACACACACACATATATATATATATATATATATATATATATATATATATATATATACATGTATATGTATATGTAGAGAGAGAGGAATACTTGTGTACTAGGCTACAGGGCCTAGAGCCATTACAAGCCTAGCCCATAGGATTACCCTGGCATCATGCCACCCAACCTTAGTTCCTAGTGCCTCTGTCGAGTTGAGCCACTGGAGTGATCACCATTGTGAATCTCTTATTTTCAATCAACTCATCTAGATTTCTCTTGAAGCGGGACTGTGAGGTGCCATGCTTGACATGTATGGGAAGTGTATTCCATAGTATGGGCAGTGTCTGGGTTATGGACCTGTCCCTACTGCATGTTCTGTGGATTGTGGTAATGAGGTTGAGGTCTCTGGAGTGTCTGGTGGGGAGGGATTGGGATTTCTTTAGATGTAGGATTTGTAACAGAGCTGGGTCACACATGGCTTTCTAAGTTAAGCTGCGATCACCTCTAAGTAGGCAATATGAGACAGAGACTACTTGGATTTGTTTGAGTCAGTCCATATGGGACAAGTGTTAAGGGCTATGGTCCTCTTTGTGAGGTACTTTTGCACACTCTCCAGTTGTTGCAGGTGTCTAGTGAGGTCCATGCCAAATGGGGCATTATACTCAATGATTCACCTAATGAAGGGAGAGTAGTGGGAGAAAATGACCTCTTACTTCCTGGATGCAAAACCCTTAGTAATGAGATGTACCACATAGAAGGACTTTCTGAACACAGTGACAATGTCATGGTCAAAAGAGAGGTTGCTTTTAACCTATGTTCCCAGATCTGTTATAACACCTTCTGTGTTCAGTGGACTACCATCAATGTGGTAATTCAAGGGAACTGGGTTGTTACCAAGGTGGATGACAGCACATTATTTGGCATTGAGCTTAAGGCCATGGTTCTGACACGTGTCATTGATCTCACTGAGGCTTTTCTATATGATGTCAACATCACCTGGGAAGTTAATTATAGCCCCAAACTTGCAATCGTCTGCAAACTTTGTCAGCCACAATCCATTCATGTTGGCCTGGACTTCAGAGTAGTAGATACCAAACAGGAGAGGACCCAGGACCAATTCCTGTGGGACTCCACTCATGACTGGTCACCAGTCTGATTTGGAGTCAGCTACTTTCACACTGTGGGTTCTATCTGTGGGCCATTTTGCAATCAACTAGTGATATAGGTGTTGGGGCCTAGCTTAGTGCATGTTTCTATGATTCCTGAGTGAGGAATGGTACCCTTTCTGGCCAATACCTTACGTGTGGTCACCATCACTGTTGTGTATTCCTGACACATTAGTAGGATTATGTGAGGATTGGGTTCACTAGATTATGCAGAGAAGACGAGTCCCAGATTTGTGATATTTGTCTCAAAATATGTTAGCAGTAACAGTATTTGTACAACAACTTCCTCAGCTTATCTACTCACATTATTTGGATATCTCTGTATTGTCTTGCCTTTGTCCACCCACTTTATCTGGCTTGTTCCAGATTCTTTGCACTAAATGGCTCTGAGCATACCTCTCCACTGCCTGGCTGTTTGCCACATGTCTAGGTGTATGGCCCATTCATTGTTTTAGTTCCACAGTTTTTCTGTATTTGTCTGTGAAATCACTGTTATGATCCCAGGATTGATGTCAGTGAATAATGACATAACATGTCATTTCCCAGCCACATATCCTTCAGACAGTTCTGCTGACGCACCCTTTTGCTGTGCAACTGTTTGGTTCTGACAGATATTTTCTACATGTGTCCCTATATGTGCCCCATTTCTCTCCCTTTGTACAGACATTTTATACATGTTTCTTTCAGTTAGACATTGATAGTTATGTTTCTGGGTTATGTGAGTACACATATATATTTTGTAATATATCTATACGGTTCCCTATCAGAAGCCTGAAACACTATAAGCCTGAAAATCAAAATCCTGAAAACTATAGACTGAAAGTTCAAAATCCTGAAAGACCAAAATCCTGAAACTCAAAATCCTGAAAACACAAAATGGACATACTGACGTCATTGTGGCTTTGCTATTGTTAGCCCTGTGGTGTTGGGTCATGCGTTGGGTTCAGGTAAGTGCGCGGTTGGTTTTATGTTAGGGTTAGAGGCGGTTTAAGTGAGTTAGGGTTAGGGCGCAGGTTAGGCATGTATGCAATAGTGACAAATATTGGGGTTAGGGGCGGTTTAAGTGAGTTAGGGTTAGGGCGCGGGTCAGGTGAGTGTGCGATAGTGACGGACCTTAGGGCTAGGGTTAGGGTCAGGGTCAGTTGGTAGCTATTAGTGTCTTTATAGTGACATATTAGCATTATTTGTGTTTTCAGGATTTTGATTTTCAGGCTTATAGTGTTTCAGGCTTCTGATAGGGAACCATCTATACATATATATATATATATATATATATATATATATATATATATATATATATATATATATATGAGTGTGTATGTGTGTGTATGTATATATATATATATATATATATATATATATATATATATATATATGTAGAGAAATGTTATATATGAATATATATATATATATATATATATATATGTATATATATATATATATATATATATATATATATATATATATATATATGTATATGCCTTCAGTCATATATTTATATGTGTATCTGTATTTTAGGTATGTACGTTTCCATATATATGTCTATATGTCTATATGTAACACATGAATGATTCTACAGAGCTTTCACATTGTGGTGGTATACCTGTAATGCATGATAACTTTGGAAGAGCAACAGTGATTTGTACAGCTCAGATGCTGTACTAGTAGGGGGCTCTGACTACGGTGTACAGGGTCCTGGGTTAAAGACATGGGAGTGACAGTTTTATTTCCATAATACCAGACTGCATGATAAGGTAGGGAAAACATCAGCATGTTCTATGTCTCAAATAGCTTAGTGGATGAGTGCTTTTGTTTATATTGTATGGGGTCCTGGATTTGAGACTTTGGACTGACATTTTTTTCTATTAATTTAAATAACCAGACTGCATGATATGGTAGTCAAAACATCATGCTATTCTATGTCTCACATGGCTTAGTGGTTAGATGCTTTGACTATGGTGTACAGGGTCCTGGATTTGGGACTGACAGTTTTTTTTCCATTCATTTTAATGACCAGACTGCATGATATCGTAGGTAAAACATCATGCTATTCTATGTCTCACATGGCTTAGTGGTTATGTGCTTTGACTATGGTGTACAGGGTCCTGGACCTGGGACTGACATTTTTTTTCCATTAATTTAAATGACCAGGCTGCATGATATGGTAGGTAACACATCATGCTATTTTACATCTCACATGGCTTAGTGGTTAGGTGCTTTGATTATGGTGTATGGGGCCATAGAGTTGGGGCTGACATTTTGTTTCCATTAATTTAAATGACCAGACTGCATGATATGTTAGGTAAAATATCATGCTATTCTACATCTCAAATGGCTTGGTGACTAAGTGCTTTGACTATGATGTATGGTCATGGACTTTGGACTGACTATTTTTTTCCATTAATTTAAATGACCAGACTGCATAATATGGTAGGTAAAACATCACGCTATTCTACATCTCAAATGGCTTAGTGGTTAAGTGCTTTGGTTATGATGTACAGGGTCATGGAATTTGGACTGGCAATTTTTTTCCATTAATTTAAATGACCAGACCACATGATATGTTAGGTAAAGTATCATACTATTCTATATCTCAAATGGCTTAGTGGTGAAGTGCTTTGATTATGGTTTCTGGGACCCTGGGTTCAAGATCTGAAAGGGCTATTTATTGTTTTTTGCTACACGTTAAACTTTATTGTAGAAGGGGCTTAAAATATATGTGTTTTAATTATTTTATTAGGGGTATGGACATTGATTTCTGCACCTTTATCTGCGGAGGGCTGTGTGTATGTTGTGACATGACAGGGGCTTTGCATTAGCTTACACTTGCACACAATCTAGGTGGGCAGTTAACGATGGGGAAACAAATAGGGATGGACTTTAAATATTGCTGTTGGGTATGGGGAATGTGTGCTATGTGTTTACTTTACTTACATTTTGTGCTTTTTCTGTCCACAGACACTAACGGTAGTGTCCGCGGACACACACTCTTCGTTGATGAACATTTCCATGCAGGGGGTGTGTGTATTGTGAGAGATTTGTTCTCAGACACACACCCCTGTGCTCATACACATACCCATATATGTAGTAGGGCATGGCAGTGCGCCTTAATAAATATGCATGGCGCAATGCTGTGCTGAACATGCACAGTCATTTCCATGCAGGAATAGCTATTCCTGCATGGAAACATTACTAAATCCATGTGTGTGTGTGTGTGTGTGTGTGTGTGTGTGTGTGTGTGTGTGTGTGTGTGTGTGTGTGTGTGTCAGCTGCTTTGAGCAGGGACACAAAGCACTGGTTACACAGAGATGGTATGGGTGGACTTAGCTTGGAACCCTAGCTAAGGACTCATCTTTGAGCAGTGCCAAAGGGGAGTCTTATTTGGGGTCTGGACAGATATACAGAGGAATCTGCCCCTGGACTGAGCATGTTCCCCAGATATTCTTAGGGGAAATTGTGCTTGATGCAGAGAGGAATGCATCTGGAAATACTGAGTGTATGTATTTGTATTCCAAGTGAACATCCTTCTCCAGTGGCAGTGGTGAGGATTCAGGCTCCTTGATTACTGGCCTAGATTGGGGACATCACAGCTTTTTTCTTTTCTTTTCTTTTTTGTGTTTTTTTTGTTTTTATATGCATTAGCAACATCGTGGGTGATGCTGGAATGCAATTGACAGTATCATAACCTCCTCTTAACAAACAGGTAAGACAGGACTAGACACTGTAACATTGAAATAAGCTGTTTTACAGGTGCCCTAATATTCACAGTTTCTTTCTAAAGCATTATTATGCACATAATTGTTTGTGATCTTTCATTTGTATTAAATGAACTCTGCTAAATGACTTCATGTTTTGAATGCTGAAAATAATGTAACACTCAAATAATATGCAAATCACAAATGAGCATCATGTTAATTTGGGGTTATATGGGTCCTAAACATTTTGCAAAGAAGGTATAAAAATGGTTCAAAAGTCACAATATTTAGTAGAAGATGAAACAAATAACTTTTCAGTACTTTAAGTTTATTCAGATCTGCATAATATGGCATAGTCTAGCAGAAACTGCAGATGATTAAGGCTCTGAGCTGTTAATGAGATGCTTATTCTTACTAAAGGGCACAGTGTTTGAGTCCTTTTGCCTCCATCTGCCTACTGTGTAACTGAGCAAATCATTTAACCAGACAGTGATCCGAGGTAACCCTTAATAAGAGATACGTGTGCCCAATGGGTTTACATGGTTAACAAATGTAGAAAAAATATAATGTCTTGATGCTTTAAGTATGTAGTCTGAGTTTCTATTGGTCCTGACAGGATGCATGTACTGCCATGGTAATGGTATTCTGAACTAGTGTGAGTAGACATCCCATAAAGTACATAGCATATAACAGATATGAAAGATTAACTTAGTAACCACCTATTCATGTCTGTGTCTGTCTTGGAGAGCTGTACACTTATATGCGTCTCATAGTTTTTGTAACCAAATTCCTTTCCAGATCTTCCCTTCTCATCTTCTCCATGAAAAATTCATAACATCCTCCAGAAGCTTAAGGTCCTCCTTATCTTTTTCACTTGCAAAGCATGTATTCATCACTACAAAAATTATGGTCTCGTGTCCATATCAAGTCACTGGTCAAGAAAGAAAAAAGCTGACTTGGTTATAATTTCCTTGAAAATAATACCCATAATAATACATCCTGCCAGCCCAGAAAAAAAAAATGCAAAGGTTAAATAACAGAAACCAGAGAATCATACTTCAGAACATGCTGTCTAACACATTCTCTGAGGTCAAGAATTTGCACAGTGGTATGAACATCTTCCTCTTTGTAATGTCCATTTCAAGAATCACGGAATATCTTAATAGGCAACATTCTTTTACTCAGTGCTAACGAACTTATTTGCACCTTTTAATGTATGTAAACTTTGTCATCTTAATTCTCAAAGACATCTTAGAGACCTCCTATAGCCTTTTTTCTTCTTTTCACCACTCCTTTACTCCTTACATCTCTGTATCTATTCATTCAGAATAAAACACTTCCTCAGCAGGCAAAGTCAGATATCATCTTCTGTAAATGGCCCATCTTGTAACTTCAAAAAATTAGAGATATTGATTATGGTATTTAATATTCTAATATAGTTTATTTAATTTAATTGATTCCATAATTATAGGTTGTGTTTAATGATATCTGCACTTTAAGTGCACTTTTCGCTTTGGATTCCTTTATTTAGAAGCCTGCTAATACTGAGGTACTAAGAAGGCCTCATAATAAAGAGTATTACTTGACACCAGTGGAGTCATTGCTCATTCATCATGCTTTAAATAATTCAATACATAAATACAGGAAACTGCCTGCAAATACCATTGGCCACCTGCTATCTGACTGCCATTCTCATTAACAGGTCTGCAACAGTATTGTCATGTATAAAGCTGGGCCATTTGTAAAGACAGATGATTACCTGAGTATGTCTCTCTACTTAGCTCTCTGGCCAGGATGTTCAGGAAGGTGGTACACATTCAGCTTGTCACCTGACTTCCTAGTGTAGCTTTCATAGAGGCCATGGGGATAGCACTAACTTAGCCTATAGTGTGAAAATGGTAATACCTAAAAATAATGAAGATGTGCATGACAGTCTTATATTAGACCTCCTGAATATATTTGATACTGCTAGCCAACATCTCTGCAAAAATGTAATCATTTCTTCTAGGTGTAGATGACTAGCTTTCTCACTTCGATGCCCCCCCCATATAAACTCAGTAGAGCCACTGTTTATCATTTTTGGAAAACTAAATTTTGTCTTTTTACTTAGTGCTGCTAGGTTATCTGCTATATATCCTAATTTCAGAATATCACCTTTAATACTCCATTCATAAATCTTCAAGGCCTTCTACAGTGGTCTACCTCCGACGTCTGAGTACTACAATCAGCCCTAGTCTTTCACTGTTTGGCAACATGGCTCAGAAAGCTGCTGTCACCCCATCTTTGGGGTGTTCTAAGATCATTTAACAACTGCCATATGCTTACTGACTGTTCACTGTTTCTACCAGTTCATAATATAAACATATAGGCAAACCTCTTGCATCAGCCTACTATCGGTAAGCATCACATTTATAACACTACTTCAATCACAAAACACCACCAAGCCCTTAACGTATGCAAAGGATGTAAATAAAAAATGCCAAAGCCTAATAGAACATACTTTAAAAGATATGAGCCTACAATACACAAGGCAGCCCATTCTCCGTCTTAATTCCTACATAGTGCAACTCTACACAGATCACACAAGAGTCACCAGCAAAGCAGGCATAAGCCCATAAGGCTCACTAAGTCTGCTTACACAAACAAAGTGGGTTGTTCATAGGTGACTCTATAGTTAGGCATGCAGACCCCAGACTCACCAGACTGGAAAAGAACAGGGTTGCTACAAGGTGCGTGCCCAGATCCAGAATCCATGAAGTCAAAAGGTCCCTAAGGTCCATTAAATTAGACAAGTATGACTATGACCTAGTTCTTGCCCATGTGATAATGAAAGCCCTGAAGTGCCCTACCCAGAGGGACATGCAGAGAAACATGATGGAACTTAATATGCATGTAACTGGTCTTGAGTAGTATCTAACTTTCACCAAGAATGATCTCTGGATACCAAGACATGATTATTGGCTTTAACAATTTTGTAAGTACTTGGTGTCATTCTAAAGGGATCCAGTATGTGTTGGTATAAGATGAGGATGGTAGATAAGACTTCCTGTTTCACCAGAGATGACTTATACCTCTTATACAAGGGCTTCAGCATACTGGCTAAACCATTTGCTGCCTCTATAGTGCTTTCTTTAAAGCTGAGTCAGTCTCCCTACTAGGAATTCCTGCATAGAAAACGGAAACCAAAATTTAGTCAGCATCATGGTGGCATCACTCAGTATTGCCAGTGAGACTTCCACCATGCCTACTGCACAGGTTAAATACCCTACACATAAAACTACTTATGCTGAGGCACTTACATTAACCTTCCTAAAATACTAATACCTCCTGCACAGTAAATTAAAGAATGAGTCCTCAGCCATTATGTAAACACTCTGTTAAAACACAACCCACATCTACTCATAGTAACACTGTATCCAGTGCCTCCACTGCTAAACCTTTAAGGCAAACCAGCACACAGCAAAATTTCCTGGTCATTGCTGATTCTATACTGAGGCACATTGATGTTCCCCTCAACAGACTTAGTAAGGAGATAGTAACAGTTAGCTGCCTTTCCATTGGCTAGGATCTGTCAAGTCACACAGGCACTCAGCTCTGAAATAGTCCATGTGGGTGTTGACCTGAGATGTAGCTCCCTTGACTATATGCAGTGAGATATGATTGAGCTTGCTGATTATGTGTCTCAGGCAGGTATGAGCCTAGCACTGAGCAGCCTACTACCTTCTCCAAGGATGATGCCATGTTACCAACAGAAAATGATTAATTTTAACAATTGGCTTAGCTTCTGGTGTCAGTCCAGGGGGGTGCAATATATGATGACCTGGGTGGACATGGTTGATAAACCATGATGCTTTGCTAGGGATGGTCTGCACTTTTCCCCTCTAGGCTTTAGGATATTGGCAAAGACCTTTTACATCCCCCATAGTGCCTTTTTAGGCAATGCCAAACTGATAAACTTACCAACTTAACTGAACCTATAACTGAATATCTGAAGGTGGCACTGCTCAGTGCTAGAAATCTTAACAAGAAACTCCACTCCCTACAAGCCTTCCTCTACCTGGAGAGTGTAGACATCTGTGTAGTAATGGAGACATGGTTTAAAGTCATAGAGAGTACCCCAGCAATGCAGGCTTATATTGGCTTTCACACCTTTAGACCAGCTACTGCACAGGAAGGAACTAAATGTGGGGAAATATCAGTCTATATTAAAAGCTGCGGTGGTGCAGCGGTAGCATTGTTGCCTCACAGCAAGAGGTTCTCCCTTTCGATTCTCAGCTGGAGCGCCTTCTGTGTGGAGTCTGCATGTCCTCCCCGTGGTCGAGTGGTGTTAGAAAGATATGCATAGAATGGGCGTGCCTTCATTGAAGGTTGGGCATCGAGCTGGCACCTCAGCACCCGTAAAAAATCTACTGCCAATCATTAGCGGACCAGAGTTCCACTGTGGCAACCCCTAACCGGGAAAAGCCAAAAGAAGAACAACAACATTAAAACCAGTCTCACATCCAGACTAGTTAAAGTGTATGGCCCACTGGAACTCATACATGTGCAACTCACCATGAACAGGGTGTTGTACTATATCCTTGCAACCTACAGATACCCCACCATGTCCCATGAAACCCATACTACCTATCTGAATGTACTAGAGTTCCTTACCATTCAACTGAATATCATATTCATGGGGGATCTCAACTACCCCTCTACAGATCGGGAATCCTACACCACTTCTAATGCACAAGCCTTGCGATTCCTAAGCTTTGTTAATACCAACATCTTAGAACAGCTGGTCCATTCTCCTACTAGGTGTGCAAACATCCTTGACCTTGTACTCATGAACATGGGAGGCCAATGCTCTTCACCCAGTGTGATAGCCTCATGCATCAGATCTGACCATAAGGCAGTGTTACTTGAAACAAAAATTAAATCCAGGCATCCAATAAAACCAAAAACCTTTAGGATCTATTCCAAGGCTAACCACTCTCTACTAAGCAACACCTTGGATAAATTCCAAGCACCCCCAAACCCACTAAACACCATAGCATACACTGAACTATTTACAACATCTCTGTACAGCCATATTGATAGCTGTATAGCGTGAGATGTGCCCACTCATACTGAGAATAAGACAAACTCAAAAGACAAGTCACCATGGTGGAATGACAGTATCAATCAGTTATACAACAAAAGAAAATAATCTTGGCCAAGCTTAGGAAGAGCGAAGCCATACATATTAAATGACCCATGACCAATCTAAACAGGCAGATGATAGGGTTAGGTAATAGTTCAAAGGCTAAATCTGAAGAAAAAATAGCTTCTCAGGCAAAGGACAGCCACAAAGTTTTCTACAGCTATGTCCGTAAATTCAGAGGAAATACACAACAATGCTCAGAACTTATTGGAAATGACATCACCCACACTAAACCAGAGGCCTTTGCCAACCTTTTGGCAGACAGGTTCAGCTCAAACCCCCCCCCCCCCCCACCAACACCACCAACAACTCCCAGTCCGATAGTCCAAAGGAAATACCACATAACAAAATCCCACAATCATTACTAGGGTACAGGTCCTCAATGCAATTTCCAAGGAAAAAACACTACATTGCATCAGTGGGCCCTGATAACATTCCAGGGTATTTAATAAATAGTATGAAACATGACCTCTCTGGTCCACTTGACTCACTTTTCAACTTAAGCCTTCAGTCATGTTTTGTGCCCAAGGAATGGAAGATGGCTACAGTCATTCCCCTGCAAAAAGGAGGTCCAACCACTGATCAGGGTAATTAAAGGCCGGTAAGTATTACCAACCACATATGTAAGGCCATGGAAAGAATCACCATGGCCATGATTAATGAGGACACAGATAACCTGCAAATGCTGGACCCATCACAGTCTGGCTTTATTAGAGGTAGGTCATCCCTATTAAATCTGGTGCACTTTTTTGAGAGGATAACCAAAGCACTGGATGATGGTAAGACTGTGCACACAGTTTACCTCAGCTTGGCCAAAGCTTTTGATACAATACCATACTCAGGCATTATAGACAAGCTCACTAATTTAGTTATAAACCCTTTTATTTGGATAAGCAGCTGGCTCACTGATAGGACCTAGGAGGTCAAAGTAGGTGGGTCCACCTTCACCAAGAGGCCAGTCACTAGTGGAGTCACCCAAGTCTTCATACTGGGCCTGTTCCTTTTCTCTGAAATAAAATCAAATGCTGAAGGTTTATGGCTGACTAAGTTTGGAGATGATTGCAAGCTGGGGGTTATCATCTACTCCCCTGCAGAACTGTGCCCAGCATTATTTAATGTAACACCATTTATGGTGCTGTGTAGAATTGGAGTATGGTATGCCAGCACCACATTACAAATGCTGTTCTGGAAAATATGGCTTGCAGATGTGCATAGCACTTGGGAATGATGTAGTATATTAATTTAATGTATGCAGTAGTTAACTTTAGATATTGGGTAAATGGTACTGAGTTAAAAAATGTGGGATAGTTGTATTGACATGCATTATGTAGAATATTTGTAAGATTTTTCACCAAGGAAATTTGAGTAAAGCTGGTAAACCATGATTGAGATTCCTGAGAGGTTAAATTATAGGCTGAACAGCATTAGATCACTTCATAAGGAGTCGGGGTAAGGATGCCAACATTAATAATTTGCTGTACCCTTGTACAGCCTGATATCAGTTTGGATACTGTTACCAAGTGCGTCTCTTTATTTGATAATGCAGTTGTGAGTCATAGTTATATTATGTACCGACCTGAAAAATGTCAATTCCATTCCATAGAAACTGCAGATTTTAGTTAACTAATTAATGGCAGCTGGCAGCAAAGCACTTTCAAATAGCAATACACTGAACTGAGAATACTGTGCTTTGAATGTGAATGCCTCATTTTCATTGGCTCAAATGTAAAGCCATTGCGCAAGGCTTCTGGAGCAGCAGAGCGCAGAGATTAGTAAATTGCAGATGGGACTGAAATATTTTTTTGTGTGTTTATATGTGTGTATGACATTTAGGGGCAAATATCACAGGTGAGAATGAAACTTTTGTGAAATTTATGGGCTCCACTGACAGCATTGGGCCCTAGGCAGCTGTCTAGGTTGGCTGATGCTTCCTTTCTGCTGTGTGTATAAATGACTTGTTGTATGACACTTGAAATAAAATTTCATCCAATTTTTTGATGATACTGCCATACTGTATTATACTGTCTGTTCTCCCCAAAAACTGGACAGAACATTAATTTTCCATTAACTGAAGTTAAATGGTACCCGACTACCAACGGCCATATGTACATTTGGGTTGAAATAAAACTCATGCTTGGAAGTAATATTCGGGGATGAAAGTGACTCAGTTTCTTAATATTCACCTGCTGAATAAAGATCCTATACAAGAACAAAATTTTCTTTATGACGGTGAAAGCTGAACAGAAATCCTTTCCTTCTGTATAAATGAAACACTGCTTCATTGAGCACAATAAAATCACTATTACACGAGACTCATTTTATCCCCTCTTATAAAGCTACATCACCCTTATGCTGCTGTTGTCCTAAATGGCTAAGCTTTGAGCTGCTTATCAGAAAATGTCAGGTTAATTGCTGTCAGCAGTGCTGTACTACAATGCCTTCCATTTGCTATACTACAAAAGTCACACTTTAAAAGCAGCTATGTTTGTCTTTTCGGCTTTTCCCAGTTAGGGGTCGCCACAGTGGAACTCCGGTCCGCTAATGATTGGCAGCTTTTTTTTTTTTTTTATGGTGCCGAGTTGCTAGCCCGACACCCAGCCTTCAGTGAAGGCAAGCCCATTCACCCATGTCTTTCGGAGGCGACTCGACCGTGGGGAGGACATGCAGACTCCACACAGAAGGCACTCCAGCCGAGAATCGAATAGGAGAACCTCTTGCTGTGAGGCAACAACAGCTATAAAGAGCACAAATATCTTCTCATGAAGTCTCATAGGAAACCTGTCAATCTACTCTCAGCCAAAAGCCAGGATTATGAGCTTTAATCCGAAGACACACTCATACTGTGTAAAGGCTAGTGTCCTAGTCTTCATGCTGCGACATTCTGTGTCTTAGGTCCCAAAGAATGGAACTACCTCCTAAATAATGTAAGAACCAAACCTTCATCAAACTTAAGCAAGAACTAAATATAACTGCAATATGATTTTTTTAGCCCTATAACTCACTGTCTTCCCCCTACCATTCCATATTCCATAGATGCTGATCATGGCAATAAGGGCAAAACTTGGCTAGGCTTGTAAGGACCCTAGGGTCATTAGCTTAGTAACCTCCTATGATCCCACATATTTTTTAACCCTATATCTGGCCTGCTACCATCCTCTTAATCTAGAATTCCATCTCAATCTTTTAATTGCTCGCTCAGCTATAGACTGGTATCAAACTATGCATATGATTGCTGTCTTTTTCTTCTACTTGAAATCCCTTCTTTAACTATCAAACCACTACCTAGCAGACCCAGGATCTACCATTATATCAGACATAGCATTCCAATAAAGTTGAATGTGCCCTACTAGGCTTGATGAACAAATTATAGATTTGTTTTACCTTATCACCTCAATGTACCTATCAGCTCTAACACTACTTGGAAGTAGCTGTACTGCAATGTTAATAGCCATTATTAGAATGAGCAAGGTACCCTAGTTTTTTACATTTTGTACATTCT